>NW_021634133.1:0-62603 GCF_004799145.2 Neltuma alba | reverse complement strand
CAAGCTGTTCTCTTTGGCCTTTGATGCCAATTGCTTGACCTCTTCTGCTATTTCGAGAGGCCTTTCTTGTCCGCATCCTGCGCAATAACCAATTGGAAGGCAAGTGAGACACCATAATTGAAACTAAAGACATAAATGTCGTCATCATTAGAAAAAGAGCATAGCGTGACTTACCCTGATGACAGGAACAAAAGTCCATGATCGGTCTGCACGGCAACATTAACATTCACATTATGATACCTGCATAAAACAAAATTTACATGTTAAATCAGATGGGATATACACATTTGCTGGCAGCACTTGCAGATAAAACTTTTGACTTACTGGCGAATATAATCATCTGACCATGAAACTGTTACATTGAGGAACTTACGAAGAGCCAAAGCAGCAGCCTGATATAAATAAGAACAAACCAAACGAAGTTGATATGAACATATCAATTCGACACTACATATCTCTGAGGACCTATGCTAAAATTCACTATCATTTTTAGCCAGAATCCCAAAGGTTTAGAGGCGTCATCATGTGATTGTAAAGCCAAATTAACTTAAAATATTTTGTATTATATGTTTTGACACAAGATAGGAACTTTGCGTCAAGTTCACTCGGTGTCTTCCGCCCACTAGCCCTTTCCTCTCTTTTTCATTGACAGAAACAAGTTACCCTCTAAATTGATAGAATCTGAAGTCTGTACTTCTATATAAACCTTCCACAACAACCGCTGCTGCTCCTCTATATCTTGTTAAGCCAAAAATTCATGAGTCTCAGTTATATAAGATGTCACAAACAGAATATAAAGAAGTCTGTAATGTGGCCAAAAACATTTAAGTCAGAGGTCGACACAAATTGACATCATGTTCAAAACTACGAGAAGCCATTTAGAATGATTTTGGAGGTCACAGAATTCAACCATCCTGGCTTATCAACCACCTAATCTCACATTGGAATCTTAATTGAAACTTAACATCTCAAAAAAGACAACCTACAAAGCACGATTATGTTGGTCAGAGACAAATGTAATACCTTGATTACAAGGTCATTAACTGAAATACGTGACCCACCAGCTGCTTCTTGCAATGAATTGAGTTGGGAGCGCAAACTGCATATAAGTAGCTTAAATTAAACATTGACAACAAGCCTTGTCCCTCTAAGCAAGCTTGGCTATATGAAGTGCATAATACCATGGATGTATCATCTATCATAGATACGCAATTGCAATAGAGAAACTAACCTCATGAGTTTGTCAAACACATGTATCTACTGTTAAATAGTAATGAGGAATAGTTTGTTTGGATAATAGTAGGCGTGAAGCTGTGATCTGTAAAATATAAGGAGTTAGTTTCAAGTAAAAATACATCACTTGTACTGTGAAAGATATAGTAATGGAGAGCATTACATAAAAAGTGAGTACAAGTAAGGAAAAAGCAGAGGAGCTGGAATAGAAGGACCAAAATGGCCAAACAAAACAGGCTGGATGCATACATATTGATCATCTAAAAGGACTTATATATTAAATGAAAAAGCATACAATGAAGGCGGCACAAAACTAGCCAAACTTTTGTCAGCTGGTAGCCTATTTACGTCCCTAATTCAAATAATTCAATCCTACCAATAGATTAGTATCAGGGTTCCATTGTCATATGAAAGGTAACTTCGTAAGCAACAAAAAGACACTGCCTAAACAGAATGGTCTAAGATTAACACACTCATGATTCAACCAATAAATCTCAAAACACTGTTTTACAAGAGGAATTTGATTTGATATGCTACCTTCCTAATCTGAGAGACAGGAATGTCAGTGTAATCCAAAGCTGCATCTGTAACCTTGGTCTTTGAGGCTGCTGAAACCTCCTTAACGCCAGAAGCTGCATCAGATGGCAAAGCTTGTTATCCAAATCAAATCAAATCAATCAGCTAAGGGCAATACAAAACCCTAGAGCTAGCAAGACAGATGACTCCTCTAGAACAAGAAGAAGACCCACTATGACATCTAGGCACACAGAAAGAGAGACAGAATAATACCCAAGTAATCATCAATATCACCCTTAACAATGAGCCCTTCAGGTCCTGTTCCTTTGATGCTTGACAGAGGAATCTATATAGTTGACAAAAAAATCGTAATATATCTTCAAAATGGCTTATTTCTGTTATTTATTAAACAACTTTCAATCATGGCATTTCATCAACTCACATTTTTCTCTTCAGCAAACTGTCTAGCAAGAGGACTGGCAAATATGCGATCTCCAGCTGGAGGAGATGCAGTGGGTTTGGAAACCTTTTGCTCAGGTTCTCGGGCAGGCTCATCTACCACCTCTTTCTTTGGTGGGGGAGGGGCAGATGGTTCTTTAGCAGGGGCAGAGCTAGCACCCGAGGCAGACGGTTGATAATCTTTAAACTTTGCAATATCATCCTCGTCTTCAACAGTTATAGCAATTATCTACGAAAAAAATGTTCATGTTACTGAGACAATTACCTCTGCATGTAAAGCTTAGGGTGTAAGCCAATAAACTTTCTGTGGGTACAGACGCACTTTTTGAAACACCAAATAGAAATTCCCAGTAAAAATTGTGCAGAGAGGAATTGAAACTTGTAACTAGAGTTCAATACCTCTCCAACTTTGATTTCTTTTGATCCATCCCCACGTATTATCTTGGCAAGATAACCTCCTCCATGCATTCCATTTCTACTGTTGCTTTATCCTTCAAAAGTTATATACTGAGATGTCAAGGCCCACATAAAGGTCATACTAAACAAAATAAGTCTACAATGTCGATAGCACAAGAACCCCACAGTTTCAACTTCACACAGAACTTCACCAGGAGAAACTTTTTCCCCTTCTTTCTTCAACCATCTTGCAATGTTGCCCTACATATAAGTGTGAATCAGTAGGCAGAAACAATAAGCCAAAGTATAATCAACTCCTGAGCTTCAGAAAAATACATACCTCAGTCATTGTAGGTGATAGAGAGGGCATTCCAATCTCTTGGTGCGGAGGAAGGTCTGAAAGATATTGGCCAACATTAGTAATGAAACAAGTATGCTATTATTATATTAGTTATACAAAAATATCTAAAAAGGGTAAAACCCAGCAAACTCTTGTGAAATATAACATCATTGATGAAAGAATCCAATACATCCAATTAAAACATCGAACAAGTTCCTGTATGATTTCTAGTATAATCATAAAACATTAAACTCAAACAAAATAACAGGAGATACCCTTGGAGTTTTAAAAGAATGAATGAAAGACAATCAGAAGACAGCCAATAAAATTCTTTCACTAGGAGTTATTGAAAAGAAGGCACTTTATTTCTTTTCTTTTTAATTATTTACCCTATGTTTTCAGGTAGCAGCCAAACTATAGATAGATGCCCCTATAAGAGCAGATACAACAAAGTTACAGTCAACATGGATGGCAAAGCAGCAGACGCCAGAGCATGCTGTATTGCAGATTGTTCGGTAAAAGCAAGATGCATATACATCCTACATTCAAGCCATGCCACATGACACCTTCTTCAGGAATGATCATTATTTAAGAAATACAAGATTGTACTATCTAAATTATGAGCCCTTCGATAAAATACCCAACACAAAACTCAAAGAGAAGAGAAGGACTTGAAACACAAAGAAAGCAAGAGACCCAAATAGCCATGGAAAGTACCTGAAGCTGATGCATAAGTTCTCCTCGATTGGACCTGAGAACTGTTATCAGGGGAAGGAAGCAATCAGAAATGAGATGAGTAAGTATTACCCTGTTGAAGCAGGAAAAGTACTCAATAGACATTTTAAAAGATACCATGAATTCTCATTGCTTAAAGAACCCGGGCGAAACATGTTGACATGTTTCTCGTCTGTCCACCAAATGACAATTTCTGCAAAAGATAGAATTTGCCAATTGCCTCCAGGTCAGCTTGAAAAAACAGCTTACTAAAATAAATAAAGCACAGGCAAGGAGAGGAGTGTTAGCACTACTAGCACAGAAAGAAAAACTTCTTGTAAAATATTGTTCAATTGGTATAAACTGAGTTTAACTTACAGCGTGGTAGGAGGCAGGCTCGGAAACAGTCTTTTTCGTTGGGGACAGGCAACCATGAAATTGGGATTCACAAACATCTGGAAAATAATTTACTCCGCCATTCATAACTATAATAAATGAAAATTTAGGAACTTCAAGAAAGTACAGACAAATCATGGCTTCCTACACATGCGTCCAAAATGTATAGAATTTCATCCTCCAGGGTAAACCATGAATAGTTAACTAACTAATATACCACTTGTTCAAGAAAGACTCAACTTTGGGTCTCTGTCAAGAAGGATAAATATCACTTGACTTGAATACAGTGCTCAGACTGCACCAGCATCTGACTACGATAGTACTGTCACTGACTTGTAAGTTCATCAATCATTAACAGCAGGAAATGAAAACAAAAATTAAATAGAGGCCTCATATACGAGGCAGCAGCTTGGTAAAACTTGCCACAGCCCTAAAAATTTACGCTGGCCATGCCTGAGCCTACCATCAACTAAACATATCGCAGAACCCAAACCCACAGGATGCCTCTGTAGTCCATAAGGTATCATTTGTTTATCTCAAACAATTAATGAATAAATAGGAAAAATAAATAAATAAAAAATAAACAGCCAACTACCTTGATTTCTGTTCATAGATTGTTGAGCCTCGCTAGAGAAACAACGAGCCAAACAGGCACGGTCATGTTGTAACAAGCTGGGGGCATTCCTCAACTGCAGGAGCACACATGTCTTGCTTTAATATTTCAGAAGCAACGTGGAGTAGATAGGCACCAAAGCAGAAAATCCATGCACAATGGTACCATATCAGACACAGCATCACACTTAAACCAAGCATGGCATGTCAGATTTTTTTTTTTTTTAAAGAAATTTGGAAGGAAAAAAAGCAGATACAGATACACATAGTATATAGGTTCAACATAATCATTATGTCTGTGACAAGATCTTAAAAACAGCATATGGGCATGATGAGGTCAAATTTCTACAACCCTTTCAAGAGTTCCTCAACCAAAAAAACCACAGAAGCACAGACAGGAAATGTTATGAAGAAAAACCATATAAATACATCCATACATAAATACATATAATTCTGGTTAACAACTAGTTCAATGGGCATTTCAAACAAAAATTGGTCAGAAGTTTCTAAATATATAAAGAAAATTAAGCAATGAGGGGGAACTTTACTGTCCTCTATAAGGAAAAATGAATAACAACATTACTTACAACAGTAAATGTAGATAAATGCAACCAATATAATCCAGAAATGACACAGCACAAAAATCACCCCTGCGTTGCGCCCAGGAATATTAAACAAAGAAAATAAGAAATGAAGCGTAATGTGATACTTTTGAGCATAACAACTGCAAAGACCACTCATATAGATTGCAAGCTTTGGTGAGAAGTTAGCACGTTGTCCAAAGGTTAACAGAACTCATCGGAAAGATCCATGATGACAAAATACTTGTTGTTGGGTACCATGGAGATAGGGGAAATCAAGCTCCAAGGACCCATTTGGGAATATCAAAATGCTCAATTTCCCCCAAAAAAAAATCAATGCTTTGAACTAAAATATCCAGCATCCATAAAATCTCAAGATGAAAGAAGGACAAAGAAATACAGTCTAAACGGAACTTCCACACATGCTCTACTTGTACGAGTTGCGATACGATGTAAGGATAGATGCATAATCAAAGATACAACAAAGGAAGCCCGATATGAAAAATTCAGAAGGATGACAATATACCTTTCTGGAGTGATTGATTATACGAGCTGCGTAAGACATTTTGCTTTCTACCCAACAGAATGAAACAAGCGAAATCGAAAGTACGCAGGGGGAAAATGAATGTTCAAAAGGGATTGGAAGATCGGTGTGAACTGGTTAGGTGGCTAAATCCGTAGGGTTTGGTCGCAGATCGGAAGCTGATGGTTGTAAGAAACAAAGCATCCCAGATAGTCCGATACCATTTTACCATTTTCTTTGGGAGTGCCTTTTACTTTTATTTCTTTAAATAATAATTTATATATGTAAGGAAAAATTGCAACAAAAAAAAGCCGTAGAAAAAATTACAGATAAAAACTCATTCACAAAATTATTGTTATTTGCTTATCAATTATTACCAAAATTCATGTTAATATTATAATTGGTCTTTATTTATAATTTTTTAATTTTTAAAGTATTTTCTTGTGATTTTTTCTATATAAAACCCAGCTATTTTTAAATTATACATACTGCAGTTCATTTATGCATAGGCAAGAAAATTGTTGTGAGTAGATGTCCAAAAATGCACTAATTTTTGAGCCCGTGACACCCAAAACCAATTTTCGCCAAAAAAAAAAATTAAACCATTGGTTTGCGATTTGCAGCTAACTCAATGCAACCTGATCAATCCAGCGAGTTCGCCAAATTGATGGGGTTAGATTTTGTAATTATCTTTTTTTATTGAACTTAAAATAACATCATTCTAAGATTAAAAAAATAAATAATAATAGAGCGCTAGATTTATTCTTCTCTGGTCTATTTATAAAGCATTTCAGCATATTTCACAGTTCACACAGGCTAAGGAAAACCTTAAATTTTATCAATTCTCATTTAAAATTTAGTAACTTTTCCACTTTATTCCTATTTAATATATATTATACTTCATGTAAACAAAATTAACACAATAATAAATGAGGGGCAAAATTATACATCTATACAAAAAATTTCTCTCGGTACCCTATAAATAGGACCAAAAATTATCTTCTCTCTTTGTCCTATAAATATGACTAGAGGGTATCTTAATAACTTTGTTTGTTATCTGTTTAATCATAGTTAGGCTATTTAATTCATGTTTTTTTAGCAGAATACACAGACATATGATTTTTTGTCATCATTCACTCAAAAAGAAATCACACACTAATGGAGGTAGGAGTAAAAAGAACATTAACTTTTTTTTGCCATAAAAAATATTAAGTATCAATTATATATATATGATATTATGATGGGTATCAGATGCCTTATCAAAAAATATTAATTGATTGATGTCACCTAAATGTTGTTTATCATATATTATTTAAGTATTTAATACATCCGTCATATAAAATAGAAGTGGCAATATCATATCATTGCTGTTTACCCATCTATTTTATATGACTTTCGCACCACTGCTATCGGTATCTCATTGTTAATTATTGATTAGTGATTAATTATTAATTATTAATTGTTGTTTCGTGTCATTATGCAATGTTTTAAGAGAAAGGTTCACGGGCGCATGACATGGACGAGCGAAAAAAGTCAACATTGTAGGCTTTTACAGTGGGGGTTCATTGCTAAATCACAATTATGCCCATCCCATATGATATGCCCCTAACAACCAAGCAAAGGTCAGTGCCTCTTTTTATTTTTTATTTTTTTGAAAAAAAGAGTTGATGATTAAAAGGGTGACACTTGTATTATGACACTTCCATTCTTGTTTTAGAGTTAACAATGAAGTGAATATATTTCGATCTGACATTTTACCCAATAGTTTCTATCTGTTTTTAATTCTGCATAGACATTAATTAATTAAATTAATTATGATTATATTGTGTTTGATTTGAAAAACTTACTGATGATCTCGTTCGTCTGAGACCAATAATTTTTTATTGTGCTATAAATGATGGAAATGAAGTAGGGAAATATTACATCAGCTAAGAGGAATTAAACTTTTAATTAAAAAAAAACAGTTTGATTAAAACAGACTTGATTGAGAAACACAGAATATACTCGTATATTTGAACTAAAAATGCTGTTTCTCTTTATCCTAACAAGGCAAAAAAAAGGAAATAAGAATTGCAATAAAGTCTAATAAAATAAATATATTCACAAAAAGTCCTATAACGCAGCTTATAATAACAATTTTAAGAGTAAAAAATAACAACAGATCTTAGATATTCACTTATTATTGAAATTTTTTAATAATTATCTTTTTTTTTTAAAACTTTGAAGTGCTGGCAGCAGCAGAAGTAGGAGAGGCAACGTAGCGTGAAGCAACTAAAGAGAAAAGGAATGTTTAAATTTGATGGGCAAAGTTGAAAAGTTGAAATGATGGCAAATATCACAATGTGAGGTATTATTTCACTCCCCCCTCATTTCTGAAGGGAAGGAAGCAGAAAAAGGCAAACATTTTTCCTTCTCTTCCCCTCTACTTTCTTAAACCAATTAGCCTAACTTTGTCCTTCCTCTTCCTTTTTCATCCCCTGTTTTTGAAAAAAAAAAAAAACCCAACCAAACATTACTAGTGCCTATTTAAAATAATTTATAAATAACTTTTTAATCGTGATTTATGAAATACGAGATAAGTTTATAAGATGAGTTTTGTCTCGACCTATACAAAACATGTTTATAATTACTTTTCATCACTGTTTTAAATAAGCCTATAATTGCAAGCTATTTACCTCTTCAAAAGAAATAAAAGTTAGTTTTATGGTCATTGTTGGGCCATCTTGTAGGTTTGGGCTTCCTAATTATATGTTGGGCTTTAGAAGCCATCATTAGTTAGGCCTGTTTAAAATATACAAAATAGTTGTACTTTCTTTAACTAAATTAAAAGGAGATGACTTATAACTCACAAATCATAAGGTTATAAGTTTGAATCTCACTATCGATATAAAGATCTTGTTAGTAGGTTATTTATAAGTACTTTTATAAATACTCTCTGAACTTGAATGTATACCCTGACTAAACTTACAGAACCCATACTTTTTTGTATATATAAAAAGAAAAAAGGAGCCATTACCGGGGCCCACATGTAGGACCCATACCTATATCTTGATCCTGCCTCTGCTTTCATCTCTCGCATTCTGAGCTCATCAGGTTGGTGGGCACAGCGTGCTCAGCACTCAAAGCATCTTTTGAGTTCAAGGGTTGAGTAGTGTGGGACTCTTTTTTTTTTTTTTGCTTTTTTCCCTTTTACTGTTCTTATTAAAAATATATACATGCATGAAAATTATTTTTGGTTTAAGCTTCAAAGTATTTTTTTTCAAGTACATTTATTATTTTAAAATATTGTGTTTCATCTAGCGCTGAAATATTTTTTTTTTCAGATATACCCTACATTTTAAAGTACTTTATGATACAATTATCTAACACCCCAAAATTATTTTTTATGCAAGTTCAGCATCCTAGAAATATTTTTTGATTCATCCATCACCCTGAAATATCTTGTCAAATGCGTCCAATATCCTAAAATATTTTGTAACTCATCAAACGCTTAAAATTTTTTTTTTCCAGATACATCAGTATTTTTACTGAATACACATGGAAAAATATTTTAGAGTATTGGATGAAACTTAATCCAAAAATAATTTTAATATATACTACCTTCGGTCTTTAATATAAGAGTTAGTTGATTATTAAGTAAATTAAGAAAACTAGTTAAGTTAATTATTTATAATAAATAGGTGTTATGTTTTTTAAAATATTTTTACTAATCAAATGTATTGACTAAAACTACTACTATTATAATGGCTACTTTGAGAAAAAAATAGATAAATATAAAAGATAAAGTAAATTAGAATATTATATTTAGGATCAAAATAAAAATAAAAAAATTTTATATTAAGAATCGGAAATAATATATTTTTTCATGAAGCATCCTGTGGACCCATAAATTGAAAAAAAAATGCCTATAGATATGGAATCATCCACTCATGATAAGTCATGCATCCAAGTAAACGGTGCCACAGATATCAATCAAACATAACCACCAGGCTTTGTGACGTCAGGACAATACCACATCCGAAGCAAATCGAGCTCGCATACATAAGGAAGTTATGAGCGCACGCAAACTCACACCAAAAATTATGAATCAGACAAAGAGAGAGAGATTCAAAATGACGAAACCATTATTGTCCGCCTATCGTGTCTATGCCAGCACCTGGAGCACCATTGAATATCTCCCGTATGCGAAACTCAAGAATGAAATTCACATCGTTCTGGCCTTTGCCAGAGACTACGATGGTGAAGGAAAATACCAGAATGGGAAATTCTTTCCCTATTTTGAGACAAGCAAGTTAAATGCAGATGAAATCCAGAACATCAAGGATAGAGCCGCGTCCACTTCAATTAAGTTCTTCCTCAGCATCGGAGCTCCTCACTCCAAATTCCCATTTGCTGTCACTTCTGCTCAGGAATGCGACTGGCGGAAAAATGCCACCGAAAGTCTCAAGCAAATCGTCCAGAATTACAAGATTGACGGCATCGACGTGTATTACGAACATATCAACCCTGATGCCATGCATCAGTTTGGCAACTCAATTGAGAAAGTCATGTGGAGTTTGAAGAGCAATAACATCATCACCGATGCTTCCATCACTGTATCAGCTCCTCTCAGAAAATACTATTTCGACCTGTACAAGAAAAATGAGAAACTTTTTGACTACGTGGTATACCAATCCCATACTGAGCTTTCTCGCATCTCCACCTTTCAAGAGCTTGGAGCCGTCTTCGACAAACTGCTTTATCCCAAAAATAAGATCTTAGCTGGGCACAGTGACGTTGCTCCTGGAGACTGGACTAATGTCCCGCCGCCCATCTTCCTTGGTGCCGTTCCTCAGCTCCTTGACAAGCAGGGACTCTTTGGCATTTCCAAGTGGATCGTGACCGGCCTATTATAACCCTGAGGCTTAAGTGGTGAGATCTGTGGCCAAGATGTCGTCCCATTCCCTACCTTGCTTAATGAATAATGATCCACCCATGGCTGCCATATATATGTCTTCGTTTTGTGATTTGTGTCGAACTCCTGCTAGCTCTCTTGCAGTTTTCTTTGCATTTCTGTGGTGCTTGGGTTTGTCTGAATTAAGTACCCTTTTTAAATAAGGTCTGATTCGTGCTGTCAGCTTTCGTCTCGAATACGAGATAGTATCTTGTTTCTATGTTTCATTCCTGTATACGTATTGATCGAGTCCGATAATAAAAAAGTTAATTGCTTTGCATGATTATTATTGAGTTGTGTGATTGCTATATGATTTTTCCTTCTTATCATCGATCGCTGTTGTGACCCCCCACCCCCCGTACTAGCTAGGATCAAGTGTGTTTCTTCTTTCATTCAGGTGTATTATTATTATTTCATGTCAACCTTTTCCCTTCTCGTCCTAATTCCAACCAAGTACGTACGTACATAATAAGAAAAAAGAAGTACGTATGGAGGATCTCATTATTATAGTAATCATAACATATATAATTGAATGATCTTATTGCTAGTTTGCGTTGTTATTTGCGTCGCCGTTATAAGCATTTAGTTGCTATACATGTTTGATTAATAAAAGCATACGGTTTCTGAGAAGTAATAAAATAATGAGAAGAGGTCATCCCAACTGTGATTTGTATAAAAATATATATTGACAAGGCAAAAGAACTTGTGAATTCAATTAAGTTCAACTAAACAAATTTTGCATGCTTAGTGAGATTTTGAAAAGCTACTTTTAAAATTAAAAAATTAATAAAAACAATCGATTCTCTTGGCTTCTGAATAAAATGAGACGTGGATTATTTATCTAGGTGTTTAGTTCAATGGCCACTCAGCCTCTTAATCCCTTCCCCCAATGTGTGTCTATATATAGGAGCTAGATAAGGGCAAAGATGGTAAGCACGTGTGGCAAGCTGTGGTTGGCAAGCGTGGGTCCGAAAGATATGCAACCTGACGGGTTTGCATTTTGTAAACCCAAAGACCACCAGGCGGGTTAACGATCCACCTCTTTTTTTATTATATTTTCTTTTCTTTTTTTTGCAATTTTTAATTTCATAAAAAATTTGCAAATTAAATTACAATTTTTATATTTAAATTTAAAGTTTTTAAAATATTTTCATAAAGTTATACTACCTCTGGTCCTAATTATAAGAGTCAGTTGACTAATTTGAAGAGATTAAAGAAGTAAGTTGAGTTAGTTATTTGTTCTAAATAGATGTTGTCTTTCCTAAAATATCCTTACTAATCAAGTGTATTGACTAGAACTCTTATTATTAGAAGGGCTACTTTGGAAAAAAATATAAATATAAGAGATAAAGTGAATTGGGCTCTTATATTTAGGATCAAAATAAAAGTCAAATAGGGTTTTACATTAAGGACCGGAGGTAGTATATTTGAATTAATCCAAAATCTTGTAAATATAAATCTATAATCTCTTTTGTATTGTTATTTTATTAATATAAAAAAATAAATAAATAAAGCAAAAGAATCAAAGATGGAATCACGTTTCTAAGGCAAAACATGATTATGTTTAAATTATGTGTAAAAACAATAAATTTTTTTTATTCAAATCAGTAAAATAAAAAATTGAAAAGAATTCAAATAAAAACCAGCTGTGGGCTTACTTATGCCGACTCTAGACAAAAAATTTATTTTAATCCTAAATATAAAATCTTCGTCAATTTTGTCTTTCAAATTTATAATTTGTTTTTAACTAATTAAAGAACAGAGGGATTAATTAATTAATTAATTAGATTTTTTCTTTCATTGCAAACCGTACCCCATGTGATGTTGATGACAGTATCCCTATCTCATTAATCCCTGTGAAAAAACAAGCTTACTGGAATAAAATAAATAAGCACAGGCGCACAGGCAAACGAGAGGAATATGATGCGTGGTAGCATAGAAAGAAAAACTTCTCGAAACATACTGTTTAATTGGCATAAACCTGCATATATGTGTGAATCAGTAGGCAGAAACAATAAGCCAAAGTATAACCAAACTCATGGGCTTCAGAAAGATATAGGATGTGTTTGGATGAAACCAAACCGTAGTTTGAAAAAGTGATTCTGGAGAATAGATAAAGAATAGATTCTGTGAAGAATAGATTTTGTAAAAAAGTGATTCTAAGAAGTGAGAGTATTTGGATAGTTGTTATCAGAAGCACTTTTTATATATACAAATTACTAAAAAAAAGACATAAGTTAATATGATAATTACAGAAAAAATAGATTTTATAATATATTTTAATTTGAAGGAATAAAATTGTTAATAATATATTTTTTACCAACATAATTAATAATACATAAGATAATATAATTAATAAATAATTAATATGTATATATATTTATAAAATATAAGATTAAATATGTTTATAAAAAAATTTGTTTATAAAAAAAATAATAAGATACATATCCTATAGGCTCTCACACTCTTCCTTTTTTCTCCAAAAGCAAAAATTTTTAGCTTTTTCTAAAACCATGATTTTGGAGCCAAAACCATGATTTTGACCCAAAACCATAGTTTTAGTTTTTGGATGGGTGTTTGGGTGATTATTCCCCAGACCATGATTATTCCCCAATTAAATCTTCAATATATTTGCTTCTTAATTTCTTCCTTTCGTTACGAACCCGTCTCAATTAAGAAAACCATCTCTGTTCTCAACTTGCAAATTGCCTTCAGGTCAGCTAGAAAACGAGCTCGATAGAATAAATTAAATATAGCACGGGCAGGAGGGAGAGGAATGGGTGGCAGCACAGAAAGAAAAACTTCTTGAAACATACTCCTCCGGTCCTTAATATAAGACCCATTTAACTAATTTGATTAGATTAAGGAAGTTAGATAAGTTAGTTAATTATAAGAAATGTGACATGTTTTTCCTAAAATACCATAATCATCTTTCTTAATACCTCATCTTCCTCTTCTACTTGATTATGGTTGAGGGAGTATACATAGGGTACTTTAGAGAAAATTGATAAATATGATAAGTGGGTCTTATATTTAGAATCAAAACCAACTCAACAATTGGGTCCTATATTAAGGACCGGAGGAGTACTATACGTAAGTAAATTAAGCAGTGGAGGGAAAGCTTTTTATTGTTGTTAATACTCCTCCGGTTCTAATTATAAGACCCAATTGACTTATTTGAGGAGATTAAGGAAGTAAGTTAAGTTGGTTATTTATAATAAATAAGTGTTGTTATTTCTAAAATATTCTTGCTAATTAAGTATATTGGCTAAAACTATCATTATTAGAAGGATTATCTTGGAAAAAAATGCATAAATATAAGAGAGAAAATGGATTGGGTCTTATAATTAGGACCAAATAAAAAGTCAAATTGGGTCTTATAATAAGGACCGGAGGAGTATAAGGAAACAATGAAGAACAAAGTTATTTACAGCAGTAAATGAAAACAAATGCAACCAATACAATCTAGAATCTAGAATCTAGAAATGACACAATCATATAAAATCATCCTTGCGTTGCGCCCCGCAGTATCGAACAGAGAAATGAACCATAACCTGATATATAACAACTGCAAGATCTCTCTGATATATATGGGGGGAATTATATATGCTCCATGGACCTATTTGGGAATATTAAAATGCTCAATATCTCCCCCCCCCCGGGGGCGGGGAAAAAGTAAAAAAACAGGAAAAAAAAAAGAAAAGAAGCTTTGAATGAAAATATGCAGCATCTACTTGTACAAGTTGCGATGCGATGTAAGGGATAGGGATGCAACAAAGGAAGAAGGCCGATACAAGAAAGAAAAAAGGAAAAAAAGAGATGCACGAGAGATGGTTTTATTGCGTAGCTGCAACTGCGAAGGAGTGAAGAGTCCTACATCGGCCACGTGGGGAAGCGAAGAGCGCAGGGTAATTATAAAAGCCGGACGGAGGAACGTTCTTTTTTTTTTTTTGGGCCAAAAGACGGAGGAACGTTCTAATTCATACCTTTCTAGGCCTTTTGGCTAAGATCAAGTGTAGTATTTTTTTTTTTTGGTTGCCCACCTAGTTTACCGGAGTTTTGCTTCAATTACATCTAAATTCGACCCGCGTCGCGTATTTGGCTGTGGTGGGTGAGTTTCCCAACAGGGATTTCTGCATACACTGAAACTTGAACTCGAGACCTTATTTAAGCGGTACCAAGCCGCTTACCACTTGGATCAACCCCGTTGGTAGATCAAGTGTAGTATCTGTTCTTATCAGTTTAATATCTGATACGTGGGTCATCGGCCCACATGATATTAAATTTATTTTTTGAGGGGGAGGGTTCACTACAGTAGCTTGCTGCTGGGATCCTCGCATGTCGCCCATGCGTTGCACTACTGCACGGGCCTGGCGCTTCCCACGAAGCCCAAGTTTTAATTTTTTCAAGCCATTTCTTTTGTGCTTAGCCGATAGGCCCAATTAATTAGTTAATTTTACACTGGGCTTCTACACGTTCGTCCAAATAAAGCCTAGGTCTTTATCACACCATAAGAGACAACAACCAAGCATAATTAACATCTTGACATTTTCATTATATATATAAATATGTTATAGATATTATAAATATTTACTTTGTTTCATCGGATATCAAACATATTTATTTTATTATGTTCCATTTTCTTTTTTATACTTTTTTAAAAATTTAGAGTATGAAATTGAGATTAAAACAGCCTTAGCATCAAATGTGCTTATCAGAATTTAAACCTGTCTTTTCTCCATAGAGATGTTTCTTGTTATCCGGATCAACAACTTGTTCGTCCATTTTTAGATTTATTTCCATAAACATAATACTACCTCCGGTCTTTAATATAAGAATTTGTTTGACTTTTATTTTTGTCATAAATATAAGACCTCAATTTATTTTGTCTCTAACATATTTATGTGTTTTTTTTTCAAGATAGTGCTTCTAATAATTATAGTTCTCACCAACACTCTTGATTAGTAAGGATATTTTTGAAAAGATAACATCTATTTATTACAAATAACTAGCTTAACTTATTTCTTTAATCTCTTTAAATTAGTTAACTAGTTCTTATAATTAGTATCGGAGATAGTAGTTCACATTCGAACGCACCACTTCGCGTGTCCTACCTAGCTACTGTAATCCCTGGTAGTTAGTTAGTGTAGTTTAATATCCTTCTCTTTTCAAATAAATCCAGGCACATGATTCCAGTGGGTGTTTAAAAACAAAAAAAAAAAAAACAAAAACAAAAACCAAGCATAGCTCGAGATTAGGTTGCACATGCATATGGTCCCTCTTATCTTTTGAAAACTAAATTTATTATTTAGATCTTAAATTTTGATTTGGTTATACCTTTTACTTTGTATATTCTTGAAGGACTAATCATTAATAATTTTCCAAAAACAAAGAAACAACAGATTAAATCAAAGAAACTTGACGGATTGTGTTACATAAGTTAATATTTCAGGCATCTAATCATATGTAAACAAGTTGGAACTGTAGGAATTTAATGATTAATTGTTCTTTGTCGCCCTCCACCACAATTACTCAACATGTATGTATCCATAAACCAGAATATCTTAAAACATATATATATATATATATATATATATATGTTTCTCACTAATTTATTGCCTTTGGCTAAATTTTTTATTTATATAATTAATGGAATGATCGATGCCATGTTCTATGACGTCAGGAGAATAACAACACATTAATCTATAAATAAGCAAGTCATGAGAGCACACATACTTGCACCAAAAGAGAGAGCCAGAAAGAGAGAGAGATTCAAAAATGGCGAAACCATTGTCCGCCTGTCGAGTTTACGCCAGCACCCTCATCTCCATTGAGAATCTCCCATATGCGAACCTTGACAAAGAAATCCACATCGTTCTGGCCTTCGCCAGAGATTATGATGCTCAAGGAAAAAACCAGACCGGAAAATTTTTTTCCCTACTTTGATACGAGTTCGTTGAATGCGGAAGCAATCCAGAACATCAAGGGCAGAGCCGAGTCCACTCCGGTCAAGTTCTTCCTCAGCATCGGAGGCCGTAACCCCAAATTCCCATTCGCCGTCACCTCTGCTCAGCAATCCGATTGGATCAAAAACGCCACCGAAACTCTCAAGCAGATCGTCCAGAATTACAGCATCGACGGCATCGACGTCTATTACGAACACATCAACTTTGATGCCAGGGACCAGTTTGGGAGGGCAATAGCGACGGTGATACGGAATCTGAAGAAAGATGAAAGCATCACCGACGCTTCCATCACTGTGTCATCTCCTTTCAAAAATGACTATCAGAACTTGTACAAGGCAAATAGTGCAATATTTAACTATGTGGTGTACCAGACCCACACGGAGCCTGCTCGCATTTGCACTTTTGAACAGCTCGTGGACGTATATGGCAAACTGCATTATTATCCCAAAGAGAAGATCTTAGCTGGGTACAGTGACGTCCGTCCCGGCGACTGGACTAATGTCCCGCCGCCCATCTTCCTTGGTTCCGTTCCTCAGCTCCTTGACATGGGACTCTTTGGCATTTCCAAGTGGGTCGTCACCACTGCTGATCATAACCCTGAGAATTAAGCCTAACTGATGATTTTATATAATCATCCACCTACCTATATATGTCTTTGTCTTGTGGTCTGTGTCGAGCTCCTGCTAGCTCTTGCAGTTTTATGCAGGTGTGGTGAGATAATAATAAGGTCTGTGCAGTCTAGAATGCCAGTATCCTGTTCTCTATGTTTCACACCCCTACGTATGTGTATGAGTCTGATCAATAAAAGTTGTTATGCATGCATGCGATTATAATTAATTATTGTTATTGTTGTTGAGTTTGTGCTTGTTAAATGATTTTTCCTCTAATTTCTATCATCACTACTCATTCCCTGCCCTACATATACTATATATATAGGATCATCGACTGCAATATGTGCGTGTTTGTGTTTGTCTTCTTTCATTCAACTGTAATATTTACACTACAAAAATGGTCTTATATTTAGGATCAGAGGAATATATTATTTCATGTGGACCGTTTTTCTCTCTTCCTAATTCCAGCCAAGGACGCACGGAGAATCTCATAATATAATAGTCATAACATGTAGATCGGTTCGCAACTTCCCATTGCATTTAATTACTGGTGATTTTTAATCAATGGCTGGTCACCTAACTTTGTCTTGCTATGTGAATGAAGTCCTATTTTATATCCTTCGGATGAGTCCAACCATCCATTCTCATGCATTTTATGACCGACATATAAGTGTCATTTTATAAAATACGTGTCCTTAATTGGGAAAAAAATGCCTAAAGGTCAATTGCATCTAACAGAGTTCAAGGGAATGTTTACTTGGGGTAAAATTACTCTAATTTTAATACGTGGAGTGTAAAAATATATTACTAAATAGTTTAGGATGTTAGATGTACTTTTACCCTTATTTATAAGAAAAAAATGAATAACAAAATTATGAAGATAAATGCAACCAGTACAACCCAAAATTGACGTAGCAACAACTGCAAGATCACTTTCTGATACAGATGGTGAGAATTATCATCCAAGAACCCATTTGAGAACCACCCCCCCCCCAAAAAAAAAAAGAAGAAGACAAAACAGAAAAGATCAATGCTTTATTTTGAATGGAAAACATCCAGCACCTACTTGTACAAGTTGCTGTCCAATTTATTTTCTCATTTCCGAAAGTTACGAATTCATTAAAAAAAAACAATTTGATTAAAATAGAATTGATCTTGAGAAATGCAGTTATAAAGTTGCGCATAGCTTTGAACTAAACTTAAAATGTTGTTTCTTTTCGTCCAATAAGAAGAAAATGATACTCATTATTGCCAAGTTGTTTTGTATTTGATATCATTTACCCTTTTTTCTGGATATTTTAGGCAGGATTCAAACTCAATTCAAATCAAAGATAGGGCGCTTGATCTAACTACTATGTTAGGTAAGACAAACCTACATCATGTCTTCAAGTGTTTACATACACATCTCCAAATGAGATTCCTCGCTAAGCCTAATGACGGGGAATCAAACTCTCTCCTTATTGGTGGGAGGGTGCAGTTGCTACCGCTAATTTCATGGACTATGGGTTATCACTTCCCATTTCAAAAGGAATATAACTCAAGGAGATAGTTTTACGGTCATCGTTGGGCCATCTTTTGGATTTCGGCTTTCTAATTGCACTGTTGGGCTTTAGATGCCATCATTGCTTGGACCGAAACAATTGTCTGGCAATCGTGTTTACGCTAGCACTCGGGGCTCTATTGACAATCTCCCATGTGCCGGCCTCGAGAAAGAAATCCATATCGCCGGAGATTACGACAGCGAGAAGAAATACCAGACAGGGAAATTTTTTCCCTATTTTGATACAAGCAAGCTGAATGCAGAAGCAATCCAGAACATCAAGGACAGAGCCATGTCCACTTCAGTGAAGTTCTTCCTCAGCATCGGAGGCCGTGACTCCAAATTCCCATTTGCTGTCACTTCTGCTCAGCAATCCGCCTGGATCCAAAATGCCACTGAAAGTCTCAAGGAAATCGTCCAGAATTACGGGTTTGATGCATGGCATCGACGTCTATTACGAACACATCAACTCTAATGCTGGGCATCAGTTTGCCGACTCAATTCAGAAAGTGATATGGAGGCTGAAGAACGATAAAACCATCTCCAGTGCTTCCGTCACTGTATCAGCTCCTCTCAGCAAAAACTATCACGACTTGTACAAGAAAAACGACAAAAATTTTGACTATGTGGTGTACCAGTCCCATACTGAGCTTTCTCCCATCTCCACTTTTCAAGAGGTCGGAGCCGTCTTCGACAAACTGCCTTATCCCAAAGAGAAGATCTTAGCTGGGCACAGTGACGTCCGTCCCGGCGACTGGACTACTGTCCCGCCGCCCATCTTCCTCGGTGCCGTTCCTCAGCTCCTTAACAAGGGACTCTTTGGCATTTCCAAGTGGATCGTGACCCCTGAAGATTATAACCCTGAGCCTTGAGTAGTGTTGAGATCTGCGCGGCCAAGATTTCGTCCTATTCCCTGCCCTGCGTGCGTATCAAATAATATTCCACTTCCGTATATATCTTTGTTTTGTGGTATGTGTCGAGCTCCTGTTTGCTTTAGTTGTTCCGGGAGGTATGTGTCGAGTTGTCACCGTTCCTCTAGAGTGCTAGGATCTTGTTATCTTTATGTTTCAAATCCATATATGTACGAGTCTGATCAATAAAATAAAAGTTGCTTTGCATGTGATTATTATGGAGTTGTATGTGATTGTTACATGATTTTTCCTTTCTATCATCATAGGGTCATCGACTGCGATATATGTATACATATACATATATATATATATATGTTCTTTCATTCAAGTGTATTATTATATTATTTCATGCCAACCCCCTTTTCCCTCTTCCTAATTCCGATCAAGTACGCAGAATCTCGTAATAAGAAAAAAGGAGTACGTATATATGGAGGATCTCATAATAGCCGTAACATGTGCAGCTAATCTTATTGCCAGCAGTCTCTGTTGTTTGCGTCGCGGTTATAAGCATTTAATTAGTTGCTATGTATGTTTGATTAATGAAACCTTCGTGAGAAGTAATAAAATAATGAGAAGAGATGATCTCGGATTATTTATTGACAAAGCAAAAGAGCTTGTCAATTCAATTATAAAATGAGATAGATCTAGGATTATTTATCTCTATGGTATTTCAAGAGCACTCAACTAAATCATCAATATATTTGCTTCTTAATTAATTAATTAAATTCTTCCCTTCATTACAAACCCTATCTCAAATAAAACCATCTCCGTGTTGTCAACTTGAAAATTGTCTCCAGGTCAGCTAAAAAACAAGCTTACTAGAACAAATTAAATGAAGCAGAGGCAGGGAGAGGAATGGGTGGCAGAACAGAAAGAAAAACTCCTTGAAACATGTATTGTTCGGTTGGCATAAACTGATGAGTTTAACTTGTTCCAGTGTAGTAGGAGCGAGAAAGCAGGCATAGTACATGTTCAACAAAATAATTATATATGTTTGTGACAAAAATCTATAAAATAACACATATATATAGGCATCACGAGGTCAAATTTCATACGATCCTTGCAAACGTTCCTTAACCAAAAGAAGCACAGAAGCGCAGACAGGCAAATATTACGAAGGAAAAACCATACACATACGAACATAAATTAGGCAATGGAGGGAAAGCTTTTCATTTGTTGTTTATATATACAAGGAAACAATGACGAAAAAAGTTATATACAGCAGCACATGAAAATAAATGCAACCAATACAATCTAGAAATGACACAATAAATATAAAATCATCCTTGCGTTGCGCCCAGCAGTATCGAACAAAGAAACGAACCATAACCTGAGATAACAACTGCAAGATCTCTCTTGATATATATGGGGGGAATTGTACATGCTCCATGGACCTACTTGGGAATATCAAAATGCTCAATTTCCCCAAACCCCCCCCCCCAACAAAAAAAGAAAAAGAAAAATCAAAGCTTTGTATAAAAATATCCAGCATCTACTTGGACAAGTTGCGATGCGATATAGGGAATAGGGATGGATGCGTAATCGAAGATACAACAAAGGAAGAAGCCCGATACCAAAAAATGGGATGCATGATATAAGAGGGGGTTTTACTGCATAGCTGCAACTGCGAAGGAGTGAGAGAGTCCCACATGGGGCAGGCAAAGAAGCGAAGAGCTGAGGGTAATTATAAAAGCCGGACGAAGGCACATTTCAAGTCATACCTTTCTCGGCCTTTTGGCTAAGATCAAGTGTAGTATCTGTTCTTATCAGTTTAATATCTGATACGTGGGCCATCGGCCCACATGATATTAAATTTATTTTTGCAGGGGAAGGGTCCACCACGGTAGCTTGCTCCCGGGATCCTTGCGCGTCGCCCGTGCGTTGCATTACAGCACCGGCCTGGCGCGCCCCACGAAGACCAAGTTTAAGGTTTATAGTCTCATAGACCAATTACTTTTGCTTAAAACATTAGCTCAATTAATGAATTACTAATTTGAGAGTCGGCCCCTCCATTTTCATCCAAAGCCTAGGTTTTTATCAGAGTATTGCCGCAGACGCTCGTACGTGTTGTGAATAACTTTTAAGATAGAATTAATTAATTGTGGTTTTCAATTTAAAATTTTTCTCTTTTTCCAGCAATTTAAAATTTTTCTATAAATAATTTAGGACCGGATGAGTATTAGAGAGGAGTCAGGCCTAGTTATAACATGGGAATACCCCACACGAAAGAAGCAACCTTATTTTTTCGGCCTGAAAAGAATCACCTTTATCCTGTGCACTATAATCTTACTAATTAGTGTACATTAGGTTCCACAAAATTCTTAAATTTATTGAATAAAACGCGCAAGCTCAAATATTGAAATACAGAACGTTAATTAGTAGGAAGCGGCCTTGGTCAAGGAGGAGATGGTCACTGTGGGACCAAGTAAGGGCTTCCCAAGTTTCACCGTGAAGGTGTCATAACGCAGGAACAGTTCCACCAAGGTTACTCTAAGCACCAGCACCACTAGATCCTTGCCCGCGCACTGCTTGTTCTCCTCCGTGGCCCCCTCTGTCTCCCTCCCATTCGACCAATACAGGTACTTCAACAGCTTCTCTCCTTCTCCGACGAACCTATGCCCACCAAACTCCTCCGGATTCTCGAACACCCTTGGATCTTTTGTAACTGATATCCAAACACCATCTCACCTTTCTTTATTTGAAAGGCCACGTCGTGGCTTCGCACCACCACATCCTCCTTTGCCTTGCCGTACTGAAACTGAACTGGTGGTTCAATCCTCAGTACTTCCCACACCACTGATTTCATCAACGGCATCTTATCCAACGCCCCTAATGTCACCCCACCTTCTGCCTTCACCGCACTTCTTATCTCGTCCGCAAGTTCTTTATGTAGACCCTCCCCAGCTAATCCCACCCACTTCATCATCCTCGGAATTACGATTTCGACACCACCATAAGTGTTAAATCCCAGAACGAATAGTAAGTTGTTGCATGCTTCTTCTCTGCTTAGCCCGATACGCTCCGCTTCGTCCAGTGCCTCCAAGGCGGACGTGTAAATGGCATCGTATAGCTTCCGGTGAAGCCATTTGAGCAAGAACGCTGGGAACGGCATGGTATGGAGGAAGAAATCTTCGATTACGTTAATGGGGAAGAAGTACCAGGGTAGTCCAAGGGATCCGAGCAGTGCGACCTGAGGATATACCCAGAACTCGAAGTAAGTCGGGGCCCAGGATCCGAGTTTTGTTTGGTTCGAATCTTTTCCACAGTAGAGGCGGAACACGAGGTTAAAGAGCTCGTTATCGCTTATGGAGTTGAAATAAGCCTGCCTTTTAGCGAGGACCTGGTCTTCGAGTTTCTGAAACATCTCCGATAAGTGGCTTCGGAGAAGCGGGATCGCCTGGTCTTTCTTGGAGGAGAGGAGGTAGAAGAAGAAGCGCTTGAGGAGGGTGTGTTTGGGCTCCGAGGGATCGAGGTCAGAGCAGACACGGTGGCCGCCCGTGAAGGTGGTGGACGGCATGTAGGTTCCGGTGAAGACGTCGCGTTTCTCAACCTTGGATACGTCGAAGAGGACAGGGAAGCTGAGGGCGTCGAGGACGGCGTCAACCCTAGGATTGGAGGCGACGAACGGACCAGGAGGCATTTTGGTTCGGAAGACGGTGGAGTTGTACTTGCGGATTCTGGAGATGAAGAAATTATCGCGGCCTTGGTTGTAGTAATAGTCGTAACGATCAAGAATGGGGCCGACAAATGGGAGGCCATAGCCGTCAGGGATTGGTCTGAGAGGGAGGTCGTCAGATTTGGAAGTATCGTCATCGACGACTGCAGGAGGAGATGACATTGTCACTGTTTCTTCTTCTTCTTGCGATCTCTTCGCAGGTGTGGGTGCAATCGAAGGGCCTGATTGGTGAATTATATAGTACAGTGAGATACTCCTCCGGTCCTTAATATAGGACCAAGTTCTTGAGTTGGTTTTAATCCTAAATATAAGACTCATTTCTCATATTTATCAATTTTTTCTAAATTACTCTATAGATATTCCTTCAACCATAATCAAATAGAAGAGGAAGAGGAGTATTAAGAAAGATGATTATGATGTTTTAGGAAAAATGTGTGACTTTTCTTATAATTAACTTACTTACTTAACTTCTTCAATCTAATCAAATTAGTTAAATGGGTCTTTATATTAAGGACCGGAGGAGTATTCAAAAGCAAAACTTATAAAAAAGTGTCTTTATATAAGTCAAATTAAAACACAACTTATCTCAAATTTTTGGATTAAAAGATTAAAAGTATATTTTTTAAAGTTAAGAGATCAAACTAAAACCTTACATAAAGTTAAAAGATAAAATACATACTTTAAGCTATAAATAAGCAGGTTATGAGAGCGCACATACTTGCACCAAAAGAGAGAGCGAGAAAGAGAGAGAGATTCAAAAATGGTGAAACCATTGTCCGCCTGTGGAGTTTACGCCGGCACCCTTGACAAACTCAATTATTTTTATATATTTTGATATCTTTTATATGGGTTTTGTCAACTTAATTAGTCCCTTTTGACCTTAATTGATTGATTAGTTGATTTAATATGTTTTATTTTGAATTATTATTTTATAGGGGCAAAATTGTCATATTTTGGTTTAATTGTGACTAATTGATTTTTTAGGACAATTAATGCTACCTTATCTTTGAATTTTTGCTTGCAGGTTTTTGGAAGATTTTGAAAATAAAAAAAATAAAAAAAGAGAAAAGAAAAAAATAAATTAAAAAAAAACTAAAATAATAAAAGGGGGGGAGCAAAACGTTGCGTTTTGCCCCCTCCCCACTAAACCTATTATTCATATGATCTTCAACGTGAGAAGCACACACGAAGCTGAACGAGGGAGGAGAGACGCACACACGCTGGGCGGCGAAAAAGCAGAACAAGACGAGACGCACACGCGAGGGAGCTGGCGGCGGAAGAAAAAGAAAAGAGGACCAGCGGCGAGGAAGAGAGAACGAAGGACCATAGCTTCACGGCAAAATCACTCCTCCAGATTCCATCTTCATTGTTCTTCATGGCTGAACCGAATTGGAATTTTGGTGGAGCTATGGTGATGGTTAGGAGCAGCTAAATCCTTCCAATTTAATGGTTATGGCTTGAACTTAGAGCTTCAAAGGGGAGTTTCAACTCTTCCAATCTTTACTTCTTTCATTGTAATTGTGATTTCTAGGTCTTAGAATGAATTTTATAATGATTGAATGTGCTGTGATGATTTATATTTGTATTGAGATTGGTTGTAGTTGTTAGAATCATTGATTAGCATTTAATATTATACTGTGATTAGCTTTAATTTCTTTACATTGTACTAGGTCAGACTATGTTTTGAAATTATTGTGAACCTTCAGCGATAATTCAAGGTGGCTTGGTTATTGGACTAAAAATGTTAATTGCTTTTCTTTGATTCTCTTTGGCTAATTGTGCTGAAACAGTTTAATTGTGAGTAATTAATATGCAAGGTGGCTTGGTGTTGATTATTCTAATTAAACCGAGTCTAAGGGGTGGCCCTTAGAGTCTTTTGAATTTAGTTAACTCCCAAATTAATTGAAGTAATGATAGCCTTAATCATTGTGCTAGAGGATTGCTTTTTCATTTCCTGTCACTTGCTAATTCTCTTTATTTATTTCATTCATATCCATTTTATAAACTAAAAATTCAAAAATTATTTACTCATTTTGCGTCCTTTTAAATTTTGCCAATTAGTTAGTTAAAAAGAAAATCAATCCCTTTCCAAGTCAATTCTTTGTTTTTGATACTTAATTGCTTAGGATTTCAAATAAAAGCTCCTCAAAGTGAAATGACCCGAGTTTTGTACTATATTGCATTGCTTGGATTTATTTTTGATTGGGAACCCCAAGGCGAACGACAAAGGCTCTCATCAACCCTCATCTTCATTGAGAATCTCCCATATGCGAACCTCGACAAAGGAATTCACATCGTTCTGGCCTTCGCCAAAGACTACGATGATCAAGGAAAAAACTAGATTGGAAAATTTTTTCCCTACTTTGATACGAGTTCGTTGAATGCGGAAGCAATCCAGAACATCAAGGGCAGAGCCGAGTCCACTCTGGTGAAGTTCTTCCTCAGCATCGGAGGCCGTAACCCCAAATTCCCATTCGCCGTCACTTCTGCTCAGCTATCCGATTGGATGAAAAACGCCACCGAAACTCCCAAGCAGATCGTCCAGAATTACAACATCGACGGCATCGACGTCTATTACGAGAACATCAACTTCGATGCCAGGGATCAGTTTGGGAGGGCAATAGCGACGGTGATACGGAATCTGAAGAAAGATGAAAGCATCACTGACGCTTCCATCACTGTATCATCTCCTTTCAAGAACGACTATCATAACTTGTACAAGGCAAACAGTGCAATTTTTAGCTATGCGGTGTACCACACCCAAACTGAGCCTTCTCACATTTGCACTTTTGAACAGCTCGTGGATGTCTACGGCAAACTGCATTTTCCCAAAGAGAAGATCTTAGCTGGGTACAGTGACGTCGTCCGTCCTAGCGACTGGACTAATGTCCCGCCCCCCATCTTCCTCAGCTCCGTTCCTCAGCTCCTTGACAAGGGACTCTCTGGGATTTCCAAGTGGATCGTCAACCCTGTTGATCATAACCCTGAGAAGCTTAATTGAATTTTAAAAAAAAAATCACCCACCTAAGCTACCAACCATATATCTGTGTGTTTGTGTGTTTTGTGGTGTGTGTCGAGCACCTGCTAGCTCTACTTGCCGTGTTATTTGTATTAATCTGGGGTACGTACTATGGTTTGCCTGAGTTCACTTTACATTTCATGCATGTGTCGTAAAGTAATAATAAGGTCTGTTTCGTCGAGCTGTCAGCATTCTTCTAGAATGCCAGTATCTTGTTCTCTAAGTTTCATCATTGCCGTACGTATATGTACGAGTCTGATCAATGAAAGTTGCTATGCTCTATGCATGTGATTATTATCATTGTTGTTGCCGTTATTGAGTTTGTGCTTGTTCAATGATTTTTACTTTCTAGGTATTAGCACTGTTCATTCCATGCCCTACATACCATATGTATAAATAGGATCATCGACTACTGCAATATGTGTGTTTGTCTTCTTTGATTCAAGCGTTGTATTATTATATTATTGCATGTCGACCGTTTTTCCCTCTTCCTAATTCCAACCAAGCACGCACGTAGGATCTCATAAAATTTAAGTGAATTGAGATAGATCCTCAAGCATTTACGTAGACACCCGAAATCTGAGATGCCTCCCCAGGCCTAGTGACGGGGAATCAAACTCTCCCTCATTGGTGGGAACGTGCCATTGTTACCACTAAACCCACGGACGACGATGAGGTATCATTCACCATTTCAAAAGGAATAAAACTCAAGGAGAGAGTTTTATGGTCATTGTTGGGCCATCTTAATCATGATGAACACCCAAACTTAATCCTGATGTGATTCACGTGGATGTGAAAAATATAAAAACTAAATGGGCAGGGACAGTCTGCATAGGATTAGGATGTATATGTTCCCTGTTGTCCTTTGGGATAATTTGTTCACTTATTTATTAATTTGGTGAATTAGATTTGCTGATGTATCATTCTCACTGATTAGTTTCACATCACATCCCTAATCTGCTATCAAGATTATAAATGACTAAATTAATGGAGTGGTGAGTAAAAACTCTAAACTAAACTGGGCCTAAACCGACTAATGAATCACACTTAAGAGCACCACGAGTTTCTGGTAAAGTGTGTGTGTATATATATGAGTTATTTAATTTATTGATCTTTCAATGTATATACTCCTCCGGTCCTTAATATAAGACCCATTTAACTAATTTGATTAGATTAAGGAAGTTAGGTAAGTTAGTTACTTATAAGAAATATGACATATTTTTCCTAAAATACCATAATTATCTTTCTTAATACCCCTCTTCCTCTTCTACTTGATTATGGTTGAGGGAGTATCCATAGGGGTAATTTAGAGAAAATTGATAAATATGAGAAATGGGTCTTATATTTAGAACCAAAACCAACTCAATAATTGGGTCATATATTAAGGACCGGAGGAGTATCATTTTATGATGGCAATATAATTTTAAGATCGAGCTTACATTTTCACGAATTCAAAAAAAAAAAAAAAAAAGACTTAAAGGGACTAGTCTTATAGGGTTTAGAAATAAAATGGTCGACCCATTAAGGCTGAGGACTTGCCTTTTTAAGCCCTCTTATTTTTTATTACTAAAAATTTATAGATTATTAAATAGCCTACTACTCTAGAGCTTAGGAAATGATAAATAATAATAATAATTTAAATTCTAATTTAAATCTAAATCTAACTTAATATAAAAGATAACCATAGGAAGAGTTGGCTAATTTAGATATCATATTTTATTTAAAACAATTTTAAGAAAGATAAAGATAAAGATAAAAAATCTAAATATATCGGCTGTTAGTATTGGTTCACGTATCCTAACAAATTACAAGAATTGTCTTTTCCCAGTTAATATTCAAGCTCTCATTTGTGCTCATAATTAGTCACAAGATTTTACTTAGATAATGGTGATGAAGATGAAAATCTTGATATTTTTGCCACTGAAAAAAAGCCTACTCACAGTGAAGAACAAACAAATGTTATTGATCTTGATGACAATGATGAAGATGAAGATGATAATCATATTAATGTTGCTAATTTTTAGCTGCTTGATTTCTATTTTTTATTTATTTATTTTTATTTATTTATTCTTTTTGAGTTTGGACAATATTTTACTAGTATTTGAGCTTTTTGCTACACGTCATTAGTGGTTGAGGTATGATTTGTATTTGTTATACACTTTATTTTACTAACAGTTATGATTTGAATCAAGAATTTTAAGAGATCTATAGTTTTATTTTTTTGTATTTCAAAATAATTGAAGACGGCTTAAAATTTAAAAATTGACATAAAAGCCTGCAATTCGATCTTGAGCTCGCATGTTCGAGGGCCAAACTTTAAAAATATGCTAATATTATGATATGCAGGCTTTAAAAAGCTAACCTTTCTAGGCCTTGGCCCGTCAAGCGCCAACCTTTTAGAATCAAAATGACCCTTGTTGACAACTCTAGTAATATATATAATTTTAAAGTGATTTTATTGTTTGAAAATGGATGAGGCAATAGTATTTGGGGGGAAAAAACACTAAAATACCCTAAAATAAATGCTAAAAGATAAATTAGGGTAGGTAAGTTTCAAAATCCTAAATTAAACCCTTTGTACTATTTTAAAAATTTAAAATATTATGAAATGATAATATTGTCCTTGCTCCTAGCGACTACTTTTATATAGCTATTAACTACTCTAGTTTCATTATTGACTACATTTGTTTTCAAAGTTCTGATGACTCTTTTTATAGAGCTATTGACTACACAAGAGAAATAAATAACTTAACAAAAAAGAGTTAATAGATCTCCAACAATACTTAATGTATTTTTTGAATTTTTGAGACAAAAGTAATCAATAGCGAAACTAGGGTAGTTAATAACTAAATAAGAGTAGTTATCAAATTTTTAAAAATAAAAGTAGTCAATTACAATACTAGAATAGTTAGTAGCTAAACAAGAATAGTCATCAGAGTTTTAAAAATAAATATAGTCAATAATTAAAAAAAAGTAGTCAATACATAAGAAAGAGTAGTCACAGGAGCTCCGATGACCAACTGGAGTTTTAGTGACATGTCGCAGGAGTTCTGGCAGCCAGCCACCAAGGGAGTCGTCGATGCTAGATCTCCCAAGTCTGAAAATTAGTTAAAGATGTTGAGGTGGCAATATTAAAAAAAAATAATAATGAAGGGTATTTACGTAATTTGTAAGATTTAAAAATTTCAAAATAGTATAAGAGGTCTAAAATTGGGATTTTAAAATTCATCCACACTGATTTGTTATTTGGTAATCTGTAGAATATTTTATTGTATTTTTCCCTAGTATTTGTTTGTGTCGGCAGAAAAACAAATTGTTTGATGGGACCTTCATTACGTGGCAGGAACGGTGTGGCTGGCTTTTTTAACGTTAAGATATCT
This sequence comes from Neltuma alba, assembly GCF_004799145.2. Classification (NCBI taxonomy): domain Eukaryota; kingdom Viridiplantae; phylum Streptophyta; class Magnoliopsida; order Fabales; family Fabaceae; genus Neltuma; species Neltuma alba. The sequence continues at coordinate 32,797 of NW_021634133.1, read as the reverse complement.
ATGAGCAGCCTCATTTTTGCGACTGATAGGCTAAGTTTGGTATAAAAGAATTGGAAGAGAGGATTAATAAGCCCTATAACTATAAATCTTATTATTGTATAATAAGCACTTGAGATCTAACTCATCTAAATTTTTTTTATATCCAAGAAAAAGTCTCAATATGTCTTGATACGCTATTAATGGCCACCCAACGTGAAAAATGCCAGCCACACCGCTTCCTGTAGCCAAAGCCAAGGTCCCACCCCCTAACAAACCATTGCTGCCCTTGCCCGTTTCTAAACAATGAAACTGTCAGGTAAATCATTAATGTTTTAATGAAATTTCAAAGTCCAAGCACGGACTGTATTCACATATAAATGTAAATGTAAACTAAAGCATCTAAATGAGAACGATACATTAAAAAAGAAAAAGAAAAAAGAAAAAAAATCCATTCACTGCTCTTGAGAGTTCTTTAACCGGTGATGACTCATTTCCAATGACTACTACTATGTCCAAATATTAGTCTGACATCTTTTTCTATATATTGACGGTGCTATGTGATTTCAGTTATCTCAATTCACTTAATCTCATTAACTATTTACCACAACGGCATAGCAATTGACAATCACTTTAAGTTATTAAATTTTAAGATAGAGTGATGAGATTTAAGATTTTTTTTAATGGAACTTGCTAAAAGTAGTAATAACTTAAATCTTAAATTTCCATCAACTCTATCATAAAATTTAAGATTCTTTTATTCTCTCGCCTTTCGGTCACGCTCGCCCTAACTCGAACGATTTTCAGTAGATTGTATTTGTAAATATTTCTCAGAATGTAGCTTTTGAGTTTTTTTTTCTCTCCAACTTTTGACAGTATCTAAATAAAAAACGCCTGCGTCTAGAGGTCCTACATTTCCTTTATTTTTTTTCCTTCTTAACCGCTATAATGAATATAATGCTTATTTTATGTGTGTGTATGAGTGAGAGGAGAGCGTAAAAAAGATTGTACAAAGTTAAAAATTAAAACAAGCTATTCATAAAAAATAAACAATAAAACTTTAATAATTTAAAATTCAATGTGAAATATTATAATACATTTTTCACAAGGAAGATATCTTAAGCAATTTGATTATTTGTATTGTTAAATCATTTTCCGTTCAATTAAATACCAATGCAAAAAGGTCTCTCCAGCAAACGTCAAAACTCCATTGGCCTTTTCATAAACATGAACCATATCTGGTGGAAATATAGCTTCATTCTTTAACGAGTGTTTTTTTTTTATAACTCAGAATATCATCAAGTCATTTTGAACTTGAGATTAATCTCTATCAGGTTGAAAATATTAAACTTAAAATCCTTCCAATAAATATATTTTTTAGAATTCGAACTTCTGTGCTCCTTGTCACATAAATGAAATTGGTTATCGTTTTAACTGAGAGCTTGTCAGTCATCTCTTAGCGTTGCTCCGGACAATTATTTAAAGAAGTGGGGCCCAACTCTGTCTTTGTGCTTCTTACACACTGTGGCGTAGATATTTGCCATTTGAATATATTTTCAGAATTCAGATTTAAAATTTTGGGAGGACAACAAAAAAGGAAGCTACTAAATCCTAAATCAGATTTTGTAATAACATTTTATTTGGTATTGATAACACTAAATTTATAAATAACAACAAATTTTGTTAATATTCTTTATTTGGCATTTACAAATTTTTAGCTTCTTCTTTTTGTCATTTTCCCTAAACTTTTTAACTATGAATATTTAAATTAAAAACTATAGTTATAAAACTTCAAAGTTAAGAAATAATATTTATTTTAGATTATATATGTGCCTTAAAATATTAAAAACATAAAAATAAAATTATATTATATCCATACCATCGAATTTTAATCTAGATGCATGGTCGAAATCTAATGCTCATCACCACCCAAACTCAATCCAGGCATGATTCGCGTGGGTATTAAAAAACAAATACCAAGCAGGATGAGTGGATTAGCTTACGATTAGGATGTATATGGTCTCCCTTATCTTTTGAACCACGAAATTAAGGGTGAAATTAAAATTGAGCCACATAATTTGATGATATTATGATGCAAAAAAGTATATAAATTTGTCATTCTTAACTTTTGTACAGGTATTGACAATATTTAATTAGTTATTAATAAACTTTGTTTAGCAATTTAACAATCACAATTTTTAAATTTCAAACTTGTTAAAATAAATAAATAAAACCCTTTGGGTACAAAAGTTGTTAATAGCTCATGAAATATGGTTAATATACCTAAACAAAAGTTGTGAATAACCTAAAAGAGTGGCTCGTTACTTGCTAAACGAAAGTTGTCAATAACTCATGAAGGGTAATCAATGTCTATACAAAAATTTTGAATGACCTGAAAGAGTGACCTTGTTAATTGTTTAACAGAGGTTGTTAGTAGCTCATGAAATGTAGTTAATATTTATATAAAAGTTTTGAATGGCCTGAATGAGTGAGTGGCCATGTCTCAATTCTCGGAATTGAGACAATAACAACAGATTTTAAATCCATTTTACTAACTTCGGAATAGAAATGAACAAGTCACAATTTAAACCTAAACAATTGAGAAAATGATAAAAAATCATTTCTTTAGGAAATGCTTAAATCCTAAACTTCAGAAGATAACTAATAACAAATTCTACAATTCATTTTATAAATGGGAGCATTTGTGTCATTTCATTGTAATTTCATAATTCGATTTTGAGATTTTCCCAATTTTTGAGATTATTCTAATTCGAATATTTTTTTTTAGGAGATTTCACATTTGTCAGGTTTTTTTACAGTCATTTTTCCTAAAAATGATTAATATCACACCAGTAACATAATATGATGAAACTCATTTTAAAGAGAACGATTTGTGCAGTGTTACTGGATAAAAAAGCCCATGTTTAGAGGACCTGCATTTCCCCCCTTCTTATTTTGAGTTATTAAGAAAGAAGTTTAATTACCCAGAAGTCCGATAACAACCGAGGAGCTTGTAATAAGAAGTTTTAGTCTAAGAAATGACAACAAATTTAAATTGCTCACCTTTTTAATGTAAAAAGGTTTCTTTGCGTGACCAACAAACAGGAAAGCTTCATTGGCTTTTTCGTAAACATGGACCCTATCCGGTTGAAATACAGCTTCATTCTTTCGTGTTGCTCTGCACAATAATTTAAAGGAATGGGGGCCAGCTATACTGCTGCGGTAAAATCTGCATTATTTAAATATAGTTTGAGCTGTTTAGATTAAAAAATTTTAACTGCTAATTTTTAAATAAAAATTATTTTTAGAGAAATTGACTGTTAAGAAATAATATTTATTTTAGATTCGTCTATATATATATATATATTAAATTATTAAATTATTAAAAACATAAAAATAAAATTATATTATATCCAAACCATTCGATTTTGATCTAGATGGTTTCAAATCTAATGCTCATCACCACAAACTCAATCCAGGCATTATTCGAGTGGGTGTTGAGAAACAAAAACCAAGCAATACGAGAGAATTAGCTTAGGATTAGGGTGCATATATATGGTCCCTCTTATCTTTTGAGATAATTTCTTTTATGGATCTTGAATTTACTAATATATATACTTTTCCTCTCATATTTGAACAATTCGTCTAAATAGAAAAAAATTAGTTATAATCAGCTAAAATTAGAAAAGAAATATTCTTTAGCTATCAAATTTTGATTTGGTTATAACATCTGTTCTTAAAGGACTAAATAATTTTATAAAAATAAAGAAGCAACAGATTAAATGAAATGATAGAAACTTGATGGATTATGTTAGATAAGTCAAAGATGAAACCATCACCGACGCTTCCATCACTGTGTCATCTCCTTTCAAGAACGACTATCACAACCTGTACAAGGCCAACAGTGCAGTTTTTGACTATGTGGCGTACCAGACCCACACTGAGCCTTCTCGCAGTTGCACTTTTGAACAGCTCGTGGACGTCTACAGCAAACTCCATTATTATCCCAAAGAGAAGATCTTAGCTGGGTACAGTGACATTCGTCCCAGCGACTGGACTAACGTCCCGCCGCCCATCTTCCTTAGCTCCGTTCCTCAGCTCCTTGACAAGGGACACTTTGGGATTTCCAAGTGGATCGTCACCCCTGCTGGTCATAACACTGAGAAGCTTATTTGAATAATATATAATCATCCACCTTAGCTACCAACCATATATGTGTTTGTTTGTGGTCTGTGTCGAGCTCCTGCTAGCTCTTGCCGTTTTATTGGTATTACTCTGTGGTGCGTACTATGGTTTGCCTCAGTTCCCTTTACATTTCATGCATGTGTAGTGAAATAATAATAATAAGGTCTGTGTCGTCGAGCTGTCAACGTTCGTCTAGAATGCCAGTTTTTTGTGCTCCATGTTTCATCATTCCCGCACGTATATGTACGAGTCTGAGCAATAAAAGTTGTCATGCTCTATGCATGTGATTATCGTTGTTGTTGTTGGGTTTGTGCTTGTTCAATGCTTTTTCCTTTCTAGGTATTAGCACTGCTCATTCCCTGCCCTACATTCTCTCTCTCTCTCTCTCTCTATATATATATATTTATATAGGATCATCGACTACTGCAGTATGTGTGTTTGTCTTCTTTGATTCAAGTGTAGTATTATTATATTATTTCATGTCGACCGTTTTTCCCTCTTCCAACCGAGTACGCACGTAGGATCTCATAATATAATTAATAGTCATGACATATAGATTGGTTCGCATTGCATTTAACTACTCGTGGTTTTTAATCAAACATAATGGCTGGTGGTCACCTAACTTTGTCTTGCTATGTGAATTAGTCCTATTTTATATCCTTCGGATGAATCCAACAATCCATTCTCATGCATTTTTTGACCCACATATATGAGTAACACACACATACTCCTTTGATACTATATATAGGTAGAAAGAGAAGATATTTTTTGGTTCCATTTATAGAGTACTAAGAGAAATTTTTTTATATGGATGCATAATTTTACCCCTAATTTATTATTGTCCTGATCTTATTTACATAAGTTATAATATACATTAAATAGGAATAAAGTTAAAAAATTATTGAATTTTAAATAAGACTTAATAAAGTTTAAGATTTTCTATGATATGTGTAAAACATACTGAAAGTGACTTATACATAAAACCAGATGGGTATATTCGATCACCACCAAGACAAAAGGCAAAAAACATCAAGTCGAACTATGCTCCAAGGACACATTTTGGGAATATTAAAATTCTCAGTTTTCCCCAAAATACAAAACAAAAGATCAATGCTAGTCTGATAGGGTTGGAGGCGACGAAGGGACTAGGAGGCAAGTTGGTTCGGAAGAAGACGGAGTTATACTTGCGGATTCTGGAGATGAAGAAATTGTCACGGCCTCGGTTGCAGTAATAGTCATAGCGATCAAAAATGGGGCCGAAGAATGGGAGGCCATAGCCGCCAGGGATTGGTCTGAGAAGGAGGTCGTCAGATTTGGAAGTATCGTCATCGACGACTGAAGGAGATGACATTGTTACTGCTTCTTCTTCTTCTTCTTCTTCTTCTTCTTCTTGTGATCTTTTCGCGGGTGTGTCTATAGTCGAAGAGCCTGATTGGTGAATAATATAGTAGAGTGAGATATTCAAAAGCAAAATTGATTGATCTGGGGCTTCTGTTGCAGATGACATGTGTACGTACTGTTGTAGCTGAGGTTTTTGGACGCGTCGTGAGGAAGAAGACAATACATGTCTAGCAAGTTACGTGGCCTTTTTTACTAACAGAAACTTATCTCTATTTACAATATCTCCTTCTAATCTAATTTATAATAAGAAAATCGGGGCGCATCACTGTCTTTCAAGTTAGAGAGTGTTTGGAAAACACCAAAATCAATTAAAAAAATGTGTTTTTATGTAAATCAAGATAAAATTCATTTCACATACTTGCTTCATCAAACACTATAAAATTACTTTTGAAAAACTAATTCAAACATCTCTTTAATTAGATCATAAATTGTACTACCTCCAATCCAAATATAAGATCTAATTTGTAGTGCAATTTATACTATACTTATTTTTAGGATTAGAGATAGTAATAATTCAATTGAATTGTATGTGTACATGTCTCTCAATTACTGGATTATGCACAATTACGTACTCTTCCACTTTTTTTTTTTTGGGGGGGGGGCAATCTCCTTTGGATTCTTAAGCATATTACGTTAACTGAATCATCTGACACTGATGAGAAATAAGTATATATAGGTAGCTAGTAACTATGCATACTTAATGATTTGTTGGACTGTTATTGTTTCTGAAAGTTCATGTATACTCTATATTATATAAATTATTGTTTAGTCCACTTAACTATCTTGTAATCATTCCTTGCATGTTTGTTAAATCAGAAATTGGGGCTATTGAATCTATGTGACTCATCCTGTGGTTTGTTATTATTTTTCAGGCAAGGATTTAAGTGTTAGTTCTAAGGAAAAGTATTTTGAGACTTGAGCCTTCGCTTTTGCGCTCTGTATGGACTCCTTTTACTTTTACATGTTATGATTAATGTATATTGCAAAATTTTAGGGTCATTTTGATTGATCAAATTGCTTGATTATTTTGTTGCATACTGTGACCTGATGTGAATGCGGCCCTGAACTCTAGTTTAGTGTGCTGTTGTTGTCGGTTGAGCTTAACAATTATTGTTATCGATATATTGTGAAAGCTGTTTTCTTTCGAGCTGAACCAAGTATCGTTATTATTATGGGGGGAGATTATATTTTGAATAACCAAATGGTAGAATGACTTATGATTGTGAGCTGTTGGTTGGAAACTATTGTGTTGTGAGCTTCAAATGCCCTAGCCCATTTGAGAATCTTATTTAATTGTGATTTTGTGATCCCAATTCTAAATACTAAAATTATGTTGTATTAATTAAGCACGTGACTTGCGACTAAATATTTTATAACCATGGTAGATTACAATGACAAGGTTGATATTTTCCTATGATAGTTATTCAAGTGTTTTCTGTCAAATCCTGTCTTATAAGGTAGGCCTTTGGAACTGGTTTCTTCATTTTCTATAATAGTAGTACTTAATGATTTAACTAATCATTTTAAAATAGTTAACTGCATGGCAAATGAGGAGACTGTCATATGAGCAGATGCGTGGCGTGGGATTAGATCCTTGAGAAGCAAATGAAGACGCATCCAATAAAGAGCGGAACAAGAGGGTAGTCGAGGAGGTCCTTCAAATGGCGCAATTAGAACAGCAAAAGGGGGAGTGGGGCAAGCAGTGGCTTGGCGGGTTTCGAATTTCACAAGTTTTGGTTGGTGGCCACTGAAAATTAGGACTTCTTACGTTTGTTTTGTAGAAAGTTGGGGACTTTTTGTAAAAAGTGATTTTTCACGGACTAGTCATAAAAACTCAACTAAAGATTTTTAAAATGCCGCTCCTTATATTAGATAAAGTAAGTGTTACATATCTAGATTTTTCTATTTTTCAATCGAGAGGCTTGCACAACATTAGTCACATATTGAATAGTGATTAATGAATAATTGTGGTAGGCTATTTTAACAATTTATTAGGTTTTAATAAGGTAAACTTAAAGAGGGTTAACCCTCTTATTTTTAACTCATCAATAGCTAGTTTGTTTAAGCCTGATTTCCTTTTGAACCCTCTAAAATATAAGCTGGATTTTTCACCTAAACAGGTTAAAACATGCTGGCCCGACAGGTTCAGTCCGTTTTGACAGTTCTGGGTGATTAAGGAGTGTTGAGATGGAAATGAAACTAGAGTTTTAGAAGTGATTTTACGGTATACGAAATAAATATGTGGAGGAGTTTGTTTCGATTAAGAAACACTTTTATAGCTTCCCAAACAACCCCTTAATCGTTTTTAGTTATTTACAATTTTTTTAAGTCCATGGCAAAGTTTAGGCTCCTCTTATAGGCTTAAGCCTATTTATCCATATTCGGATCAGAACTGACCTATGTCCCGATTCCTACCTCATAATGTATTTCTTGGTATACGTGTTTATCTATCTTTGATGGCTCCTTGTGATGAGGACTTGCATATCCTTTCTTTGTTTTTTTTTTTTCCTTTTCCATAATCGAGACTATAATGCTTATTGTCATTGAGAGAGTGAGAAATATTATTCTTAAAAAAAAATTTGTACAAAACATGAGAGTGAATTCAACAACATTTTTTTTTCGAACGTAAAAATATTTGTACAGAATCAAAAATTAAAACAAGCTATTCACCCAATAAACCAAAAAGCCTTACTCATTTAAAATTAAATGTGTAATATTTTAATATATTTTCGCAATGAAGATATTTATGGCAATTACTTGATCATTAGTATTTTTAAGACATTTTTGGTATAGTTAAATACCAATGTAAAAAGTTAAAAACGTCTCTTTATTTAGTTTGACCAGCAAATTTGAAGGGCCTTCAGCATTACTGGACTTTTCATCAGCATGAACCATATCTGGTTGAAATATAGGGTCATTTTTTGTCGTCGCCGTACACAATTATTCAAAAGAGTGGAGCCCGATTCACTCCATCCAAATACGCACAATTTAGAACTTTCAACTGATCATGCCCAAATAAAAAAATCACTTTTAGAAAAACTAAAAGATAATATTTATTTTTTATGTTTCTACATGCATCAACATACTGAATTACTAAAAACATAAAAATAAAAGAATATTAAATTTGGACCGTCTAATTTTGATGTCGACGATCCAAATTTAGTGCTCATCAAACTCAATCTAGGCGTGATTTTTGCGGGGTGTGAAAAGAAAAAAAAATCAAAAACCACATGGGAGTTGGGAAGGAAGAAAGAATGTATTTAGGATGGGATGCATATCTTCCCTTGGGATGATTTCTTTTCTTACTCATGAATTTGATTATATACTTTTCTGATTTTTATTTATAACAACTCATATTTGAGTAATTCGCCAAATTTTTTTTAAAAAAATAGTCAGAACAAGGCAAAACTAATTACTTAGCTCTTCAATTTTGATTTGGTTACACCTTAGCTCTTGAAGGGCTAGATAATTTTCTAAACATATGAAAACCAACAGCTTAGATGACGGAAATTGACGGATTGAATTAGATAAGTTAAGTGCTAGAGATCGAGTTATGTGTGAAAATAAAGGAATTTGATGATTAATTAGTTTTCAAAAGTAATGTCTCATCTCGTCTAGCGTGCGCTCAATTCTTTCTGCTTGTTCTCAATCACTCTCCCCACCAAAACTAATCAACAATATATAAATATATATATTCATAAAGAAGTATGTTTAATGCTAATAAGAGTTGATCTAATTAGTACGTACAAAAGTTGAGTCATAACTCATAAAGTTGTGAGTTTGAATTTTATTGTTTATTGCTGATGTGAGGACTTAGAAATAAAAAAGAAGAAGGATATTTTGTTTTTATATTTTGTTCTTATTTAATTACTGTCTCTAACCATTTTTTTATTTATAAAATTTTATTATCTGCATGTCGATCATATGCGGTACAGGAGGGAGTGTTCAACAGTGTGTAGAATGGAAACAATCTAGATAGTAACATAGGTCTCAATATATGCTGTTAATAATAGTCACCCCCAACGTGAAAAACGCCAGCCACACCGTTTCCTGCCACGTAACCAATGTCCCTACAAACAAATGCTACTGACCTCAATGTTATCCGGCTCTGGCGAATCGACTCGGGTTTCACTCCCCGAACTTACTTTTTATACATTTTTGGATAATAAAATTACGATTTGTGTTAGATGTAAACTCAGTTAAATTAGCGACTTGTGAGTTGAGCGAATTCGCTAACTCAGCTCAAAAAAAGAATAGAATTCGTTAACAAAATGTGTAGGAGGACTTGGTCTTAAAAAGCAAAAAAGTAAAATCCAAAAGATATGTATATATGGCTTTTTAACTTTGATGAAATTTCTTTGTTGAGTTTAATAAATTGTGAATATTAATATATTTAATTTCAATGATTCGACCCTTTCTCATTATATTTCTTCATTTTTACCATAGGAGCGAACGTATATTTTGAACGTTATATTCTTTTTACTTTACAATATAGTTGCTCTTCATTTGAAAAAATTCAATGATTTGAATTTAAAATATATTTAAATCAATTTTTTTTTTGTATTTTAATCATCGAATCATGTACTTTTTACAATAACTATTTATTGACAAACGTAAACCAATAAACTCTTACGGATTTATGATTCGAGTTTTTATTCTTATCATGAGTTTGCTTAAATTTGTGGGTTTGACCCCTTTCCTCCCCTTTTAAACAGTAAAATCACTTTAAAACCATATAACTACATGGATTAAAAATACTAAATTAAAGATAACTGGAAACGTAAACTCATTTATGTGTTTTAAATTTAAATATATACTTTAGATCTTAAAATTATTACTCCATTTTTGAAGGATAAAACTGTCAAGTAAATCATTAATATTTTAATGAAATTTCAAAGTCCAAGTGCGGATTGTATTCACGTGTAAATGTAAATGTAAATGTAAACTACGGCAAAGACTCAAAAGGAAAATAAGGGTAAAGAGTGCCATGTTTGTCTACATGACATCGCGTAAGAGAAGAACCTGCAAATTAAAAGGCATCTACGCATTTTGAGTTAAGTGATGTTTGATTCGATAACATACTGCTTGTGTTCAGTATCTTTCGAATTCATTACGTCACAAATGAAATATTAAAAAAAAAGTGTTTGTATTCTTGTGTTTTTCTATTTTCTGAAAGAGGCTAGTTGAATTAAAACAAAATACTACCACTGATCTTAATTATAAGATCTTGTTTATAGATTATAATTAGGACTGGAGGTAGTATTCAACATGGTTTTGGGAGTAATTGATTTTTGGAATTGAAGACTTGTCACTCCCAGATAACTTATTATAGTTTTTTTTATTAATGTTCATGTTATTTTATGTTATGTATCAGACAAAAACACACACTATTAATCTCAAGTTTAGACTTGTCATTTTCTGACCAAAACTTGTCATTCATGAATAAATTATTGCTATTTTTAATTAAGGGTTAATTAATCTGTAAATTCTTATAATTTCAACCAGTTTTGAATCAGGTCCTTATAGTTTTTTTCTTTTTACTAAGTTCTTCTACTTTTACCTGTTTTCAATTAGGTTCTTACATTTATTTTTCTTTTTACCAAGTCTTTATAATTTCACTAAATTTTTAATCAGGTCCATGTAATTTTAATTTTTATTTATTAATTAAATATAAACTTAATTAAATAGATTAATATTGAAATATAAAATGTTGATAATGAAATTAAATTAACAATTATATAATAAAATAAAATATTGATAACTTAATTTTTTTAGAACATAATAATTCATTATTTTTAAAATATTATTGTTTATAAACTAATATTATATAATATATACTATTTTATGTTAATAGAATAGTATTATTAGCATTTATAAAATAAAGAATAAAAAAATTCAAGGGCTTAATTAAAAATAAGGTGAACTTATAAGGACTTGATAAAAAGAAAAATAAATACAAGGACCTAATTAAAAACAGGTGAAAGTATAAGGACTTGATAAAAAAGAAAAAACCATAAGGATCTAACTCAAAATTAGTTGAAACTATAAGGACTTACAGATTAATTATCTCTATTTTGAATAACCAAATGGTACAATGACTTATGCTTGTGAGCTATTGGTTGGAAACCATTGTGTTGTGAGCTTCAAATGCCCTAGCCCATTCGAGAATCTTATTTAATTGTGATTTTGTGATCCCAATTCTACATATTAAAATTATGCTGTATTAATTAAGCATGTGACTTGCGAATAAATATTTTATAACTATGGTAGATTACAATGACAAGGTTGATATTTTCCTATGATAGTTATTCAAGTGTTTTTTGTCAAATCCTGTCTTGTAATAAGGTAGGCCTTTGGAACTGTTTTCTTCATTTTCTATTATGGTGGCACTTAATGATTTAATTAATCATTTTAAAATAGTTAACTGTATGGCAAATAAGGAGACAGTTACATGAGCAGATCCGTGCAGTGGGATTAGATTCTTGAGGAACAAATGAAGACGCATCCAATAAAGAGCGGAACAAGAGGGTATATAGTTGGGGGAGATCCTTCAAATGACGCAATTAGAACAGCAAAAGGGGGAGTGAGGAAAGCAATGGCTTGGCGGGTTTCGAATTTCACAAGTTTTGGTTGGTGGGCACTGAAAATTAGGACTTTTTACGTTTGTTCTGTAGAAAGTTGGGGACCTTTTGTAAAAAGTGATTTTTTACGGACTAGACATAAAAACTCAACTAAAGATTTTAAAAATGCCGCTCCTTATATTAGATAAAGTAAGCGTTACATATCTAGATTTTTCTATTTTTCAATCGAGAGGCTTGCACAACATTAGTCACATATTGAATAGTGATTAATGAATAATTGTGGTAGGTTATTTTAACAATTTATTAGGTTTTAATAAGGTAAACTTAAAGAGGGTTAACCCTCTTATTTTTAACTCATCAATAGATAGTTTGTTCAAGCCTGATTTCCTTTTGAACACTCTAAAATATAAGCTTGATTTGTCACTCAAATGAGTTAAAATAGACTAGCCCGACAGGTTCAATCCGTTTTGACAGCTCTAGGTGATTAAGTGTTTTTAGTTATTTACAACTTTTTTTAAAGTCCATGGCAGAGTTTAGGCTCCTCTTACAGGCTTAAGCCTATATATTTATCCACATTCGGATCAGAACTATAATGCTTATTTTGAGAGAGAGAGAGAGAGAGATTATTCTTAAAAACATTTGTACAAAACATGAGAGTGAATTCCATAACATTTTTTTTGAACGTAAAAATATTTGTACAGAATCAAAAATTAAAACAAGCTATTCACCCAATTAAGAAAAACCTTAATATTTTAAAATTAAATCTGAAATATTTTAATATATTTTCGCAATGCAGATATTTATGGCAACTTGATCATTTGTATTTTTAAGACGTTCTTGGCATAGTTAAATACCAATGTAAAAAAGTTAAAAACGTCTCTTTATTTAGTTTGACCAGCAAATTATGTGAAGGGCCTTCAACTTCACCGGACTTTTCATCAGCATGAACCTTATCTGGTTGAAATATAGAGTCATTTTTTGTCGTTGCCATACACAATTATTCAAAAGAGTGGAGCCCGATTCACTCCATCCAAATACGTACAATTTAGAACTTTCAACTAATCATTCCCAAATAAAAAAAATCACTTTTAGAAAAACTAAAAGATAATATTTATTTTTTATGTTTCTATATGCATCAACATACTAAATTACTAAAAACAAAATTTGGACCATCTAATTTTGATGTCGATGATCCAAATTTAGTGCTCATCAAACTCAATCTAGGCGTGATTTTTGCGGGGTGTGAAAAGAAAAAAAATCAAAAACCACATGGGAGTTGGGAAGGAAGAAAGAATGTATTTAGGATTGGATGCATATCTTCCCTTGGGATGATTTCTTTTCTTACTCATGAATTTGATTATATACTTTTCTGATTTTTATTTATAACAACTCATATTTGAGTAATTCGCCAAATTTTTTTAAAAAAATAGTCAGAACAAGGCAAAACTAATTACTTAGCTCTTCAATTTTGATTTGGTTACACCTTAGCTCTTGAAGGGCTAGATAATTTTCTAAACATATGAAAACCAACAGCTTAGATGACGGAAATTGACGGATTGAATTAGATAAGTTAAGTGCTAGAGATCGAGTTATGTGTGAAAATAAAGGAATTTGATGATTAATTAGTTTTCAAAAGTAATGTCTCATCTCGTCTAGCGTGCGCTCAATTCTTTCTGCTTGTTCTCAATCACTCTCCCCACCAAAACTAATCAACAATATATAAATATATATATTCATAAAGAAGTATGTTTAATGCTAATAAGAGTTGATCTAATTAGTACGTACAAAAGTTGAGTCATAACTCATAAAGTTGTGAGTTTGAATTTTATTGTTTATTGCTGATGTGAGGACTTAGAAATAAAAAAGAAGAAGGATATTTTGTTTTTATATTTTGTTCTTATTTAATTACTGTCTCTAACCATTTTTTTATTTATAAAATTTTATTATCTGCATGTCATAGGCGGTACAGCAGGGAGTGTTCGACTGTGTGTAGAATGGAAACAATCCAGATAGTAACATAGGTCTCAATATATGCTGTTAATAATAGTCACCCCCAACGTGAAAAACGCCAGCCACACCGTTTCCTGCCACGTAACCAATGTCCCCACAAACAAATGCTACTGCCCTCAATGTTATCCTGCTCTGGCGAATCGACTCGGGTTTCCCTCTCCGAACTCATGTCTATAAATAAGGAAGCCATGAGAGCACACAAACTCACACCAAAAGCCGATCAATCCGAGAGAGAGAGAGATTCAAAATGGCGAATCCATTGTCGGCCTATCGTGTCTACGCCAGCACTCTGAGCTCCATTGAGAAACTCCCATTTGCGGTCCTAGAGAAAGAAATTCATATCGTTCTGGCCTTCGCCAGAGATTACGACGGTGGAGGAAAATACCAAACAGGAACCTTCTATCCTTATTTCGATACAAGCAAGTTGACTCCACAAGCAATCCAGAACATCAGGGACAAAGCCACGTCCACTTCAGTCAAGTTCTTCCTCAGCATCGGAGGCCGCAACCCCAAATTCCCATTTGCCGTCACTTCTGCTGCAGAAACCGCCTGGATCCAAGCCGCCACCAAAAGTCTCAGGGAAATCATCCAGAATTACCAGATCGATGGAATCGACGTCTATTACGAACACATCAACCCTGACGCGGAGCATCAGTTTGCCAGCTCAATTCAGAAAGTCATTGGGAGTCTGAAGAGGGGTCATACCATCACCACTGCTTCCATCACTGTGCCAGCTCCACTCAGCCAAAACTATCACGACCTGTATAAGATAAACAACGCAGTTTTTGACTATGTGGTGTACCAATCCCACACTGAGACTTCTCCCATTTGCACTTTTGAAGCGCTCGGAGGCGTCTTCGACAGGCTGGTGTCCACTTATGGTTATCCCAAAAACAAGATCTTAGCTGGGCACAGTGACGTCCTCCCCGGCGACTGGACTACTGTCCCGCTGCCCATCTTCCTCGGTGCCGTTCCTCAGCTCCTCGGCAAGGGACTCTTCGGGATTTCCAAGTGGATCGTGACCCCCGAAGATTATAAACCCGAGGCTTGAGTGCTGCATGAGATCTGCGGCAAAGATTTCACCCTATTTCCTGCCCTACGTATATGTCTTTCTTTTGTAGTGCGTGTCGAGCTCCTGTTTGCTTTGGTTTGTCCGATATGTGTTTCGAGGTGTCAGCGTTCGTCTAGAATGCTAGCATCTTGGTATCTTTATGTTTTAAACCCATATATGTACGAGTTTGGTCAATAAAATAAAAGTTGCTTTGCTTGTGATTAATATGGAGTTGTGATAGCTATCTGATTTTTCCTTTCTATCATCACTCTTGCCCCCGCCCTACGTACTAGGATCATCGACTGCTATATATATATATATGCGCGCGCGTTCTTTTTCCTCCAACTGTATTATTATATTATTCCATGCCAACCCTTTTTCCCTCTTCCCAATTCCGACCAATTACGTAGAATGTCTTAATTAGTTGCAATGTATGTTTGATTGATAAAACTTTCGTGAGAAATAATAAAATAATGAGAAGAGATGATCTGACGGAGATTGGTATAAAAATAATAGTGACAAAGCAAAAGAGCTTGTCAATTCAGTTATAAAATGAGATCTCGGATTATTGATCTCTATTGTATTTCAAGAGCACTCAATTAAATCTTCAATATATTTGCTTCTTAATTTCTTCCTTTCGTTACGAACCCGTCTCAATTAAGAAAACCATCTCTGTTCTCAACTTGCAAATTGCCTTCAGGTCAGCTAGAAAACGAGCTCGATAGAATAAATTAAATATAGCACGGGCAGCAGGGAGAGGAATGGGTGGCAGCTCAGAAAGAAAAACCTCTTGAAACATACTATACGTAAATTAATTAAGCAATGGAGGGAAAGCTTTTTATTGTTGTTAATATAAGGAAACAATGAAGAACAAAGTTATTTACAGCAGTAAATGAAAACAAATGCAACCAATACAATCTAGAAATGACACAATAATATAAAATCATCCTTGCGTTGCGCCCAGCAGTATCGAACAAAGAAACGAACCATAACCTGATATAACAACTGCAAGATCTCTCCAGATATATATGAGGGGAATTATATACGCTCCATGGACCTATTCGGGAATATCAAAACGGTCAATTTCCCTATATAAGTGTCATTTTATAAAACAAGTGTCCTTAATTGGGGGGGGGGGCCAAGGGTCAATTGCATCTAACGGAGTTAAAGGGAATGTTTACTTGGGGTGAAATTGCTCCAATTTTAATACATGGAGTGTAAAATTGTATCACTAAATAGTTTAAGATGTTGGATATACTTTTATCAGTATTTATAAGGGAAAAAAAATGAATAACAAAATTACTTACAACAGTAAATTATGAAGATAAACGCAACCAATACAACCCAAAATTGACATAGTAACAACTGCAAGATCACTCTCTGATATAGATGGTGGGAATTATCCTCGAAAAACCCATTTGAGAATATTAAAATGCTCAATTCTCCCAAAAAAAAAAAAAACAGAACAGAAAAGATCAATGCTTTATTTTGAATGGAAAGTATCCAGCACCTACTTGTACAAGTTGCATGTATAATCAATGATACAACAAATGAGATGGTTCAAGCTGTCCAATTTATTTTGTCACTCCGAAAGTTACGAATTTTTTTAAAAAACAATTTGATTAAAATAGAATTGATCTTGAGAAATGCAGTTATAAAATTGCGCATAGCTTTAAACTAAACTTAAAAATGTTGTTTCTTTTCGCCCAATAAGAAGAAAAATAAGCTTTGTTTATACTGTAATACTCACTATTGCTAAGTTGTTTCGTGTCTAATATCATTTACCCCTTTTTGCTGATATTTTAGGCAGGATTCAAACTCAATTCAAATCAAAGATAGGGCGCTTGATCTAACTCTTCTTGAGTCATACTATATTAGGCAAGACAAACCTACATCATGTCTTCAAGTGTTTATATAAACATCTCCAAAATATGAGATTCCTCGCTAAGCCTAATGACGGGGAATCAAAATCTCTCCCTTATTGGTGGGAAGGTGCAGTTACTCCTGCTAATTTCATGGACTACGTATTATCATTCCCCATTTCAAAAGGAATAAAACTCAGGGAGATAGTTTTATGGACATTGTTGGGCCATCTTTTATGCTTCGGCTTTCAAATTGCACTGCTGTGCTTCAGATGCCATCATTGCTTGGACCGGTCTAATGTATTGGAAAGGGTTGCAATTTCTTGGACGATTCTGAAGGAACCATTCTGACACCCGTCCTTTTATCATGACAAAGCCCATCTTAAATCTCTTTTCTTGGGATGAATGCGTCAGTTTCAAGCCATTTCCTTTGCAATCTCTCTTTACATCCACTTTCTTCCGATTTCCAATTTACTATCGACAGTTGACGTGTAAATCTAATTATAAAGCTTTTTTTTTTGGGAGGTAAAACTACATTAAAATATAACTGATTGAGAAACGCAATTAAAGAGTCCCACATAGCTTTGAACTGAACTTAAAATATTGTTTCTTTTCTTCTAATAAGCGTCGGTCACAATATACTCATTATTACCGAGGGTTTATGTATACATGTTTCTTTTAAGTATTTATAAGCATGTTCATGTAAGGCAGGACAAAGCTCTCTTCATATATTTATTTCATATTATGAAAGAAAAATTCAAAAACTGCTTTTAAAAGATTTTTTTTTTTTCATGTGGTATGTCATTCACCTCTTCAAACTTCAAAAGAATAAAACTCAAGGAGAGGCTTTTATGGTCAATGTTGGGCCATCTTTTATGTTTCGACCTCCTAACTATACCGTTGGGCTTTAGAGGCCATCATTAGTTGGGCTGGTCAAATATATTCAAAAGGGTTGCAATTTCTTGGACTGAAGGGACCCTACTGGCATCCATCTTTATGCCGAAAATGCACATCTCAAGCCTTTTTCTTCGGATCGAAGCGTTCCAATCCCCCTTTACATCCACTTTCTACCAATTTCCAACCATATCATCAAGGGTTAAGATGAAAATCTAATTATAAAATTTTTGGAGGTAAAGCCATACGGATTTCAAAATGGTATAAAAATATCATGACTATTAAATCAACTAATATAAAAAAATATTAAGTTATTAAAAATATAAAAATAAAATTATATTAAATTTGGACTAATCTAATTTTGATCTGGATGGTCTAAAGTTGATGCCTGTTACCTGAAGAATGAGCACTCAAACTCAATTCCGACGTGATTTGCTTGGGTGTGAAAAATATAAAAAATTGGGAAGAGATACACTGTTTAGGGATTAGGACGTATATGTTCCCTCTTGTCCTTTGGGATGATTTCTTCTCTTACTCATTAATTTAACAATGTACTTTCCCTATTTTTATTTATAAGTCATATTTGAGTAATTCATGGAAATTGAAAAAATAATTAAAATTAGGAAGAATGGGTTATGTAACTCTTAAATTTTGATCTGCTTGCACCGTAATTCTTGAGGGAGTAAATAAATTTCTAAACATATAATAACTAAGAGATTAAATGAATGAAACTTGATGGATTGAATTTGATAAGTTAAATTTGAGGAATCCGGTTTTACGCAAACGAGTTGAAACTGTAGGAATTTGATGATTAATTGTTCCTTAAAAGTAACATCTCATCTCGTCTAACATACCATTGATTCCTTCTTATTGTTCTTGGTCACTCTCCCCACCTCAACTACTTATTTACTACCTTTAACCCTTTCTTTGGTATAATTTGATTATTTGTTTGTTACGTATAGGGGTGAAAATAGGCCAGACGGCCTGTCAGGGGCCCATGGCCTGGCCTATTTAAATATCAGAATAGGCTTAGGCCTGTAAAAAGGCCTGTTGCGTCCAAGGAGCATCAATACGTAGGGGGATATATATGATTGATCAAAGTGCTATTAATTATGCATATATATATTGATATATAGTAATTGTACTTATTAATTACTTGAGGACCAAAAGGGTCTCTAACTACCCAAGCTTTTGCCTTCTGCACCAATTTTTTAATTTGTTTTTCATATTAGCTTTTTAATTTATTTTTCATTTCTCAAGCTGTCTTGCCCTTTCTCAAGCAATAAGTATGGTTTGAAGAAGAAACCAAATGTACAAATTTTGAATTCTAAAAATAATACCATTTCTTGTATTTATTAGTTATTAAATTTTGTTATGATCTAATTAATGCATATTTGTATTTATTAGTTATTAGCAAAAATAAATTGTGTTAATTTGATAATTTCATATTTTCTGTTTGTATTTTAAATAAATTAGGTTGAATTATTGTAATTTTGAATTGATTTATGTGTATTTGAAATTTGTTAAAAAAAAGGCCTTTTAACAGGTCATAGGCCAGGCCAGACCTGATTACAGGCCAGGCTCAGGCCAACAGGCCTTACCACAACAGGCGAGGCCTGGCCTGGCCTGATCTAGCCTGTTTCTACCCCTAGTTACGTAAACGATAAGGAGTGTTTAGGACTATCGAGAACGGGGCGAAGCTAATGGGGAAATAATGCAAAAAAGAAAATGTTACGTTTATCCATATGACAGCATCACATAAGAGAAGAAGAACCTGCAAATTAAAATGCATTTAACCATTTTCATTTAAATAATATTTTATTTGATTATCACACAGATAGATTAACATGCAGACATAAAGTTACTATCAGTGATTGGAACAGGTTGAGGTGGCAGATCATCAGTCATTTGATCATCCACTCATGATAAAATCATACAAGTAAACGGTCGTAAGCATATCAATAATCAATAACTTAATAGAATATAATTTATGGAGATGGAAAAATGAAACCAAAATGACGACATAATAATGACAAATTAGAAGCAATTCAGTGTCTATAAATACGAAGTTATGAGAGAGCACAAAATTCAAACCAAAAGCCGCGAAGGGAGTTGAGCCCCAAGTCACGCCAAAAGCCGATCGAGAAGAACCCGTAAACAAATCAAAATGGTGGTGGTGAATCTCCCGTTTCGGCTTTACGCCAGCACTTACAGCGAGTTTGAGTCCCTGGTTGGTGTGTACAAGAGCGTTCCATGCCACATCGCTTTGGCCTTCGCCAGAGACTACGACAGTCGCGGCAATCCCACGCCCGGAGAATTCCATCCCTATTTCAATATTACTGACATCACTCCCGATGATATCCTCAAATTCAAACAGACGAAGGAGCATGCCAAGTTCTTCTTGAGCATTGGAGGGCGGAGTGAGAAGTATCCCTTCAATCTTCCCACAGGTGAGTGGGTTCCTAGAGCCGTCGACTCCCTCAAAGAGATCATCCGAAGCTACCATTTCGACGGCGTCGACGTTTACTACCAACACATAGATGCCAGCCTAGATCCTAATCAGTTTGTGGAGGCCTGGCAGAAGACGATTAAGAGGCTGCAGGATGATATCCCCAGCCTGGAGGTGTCACTCATGTGCCACCTCCTCGGGACGACTTGTACTACTGGCCCCTGTACCTGGCATGCGCCGACGGCATTGACTATGTGATTTACCAGACCCACTCTGTCTCAAGTCTCGTTCCCTCTGTCTAAGAGCTCGTGGAGAAATTCAAAGCTTTACGTTATCCGAGAGTTAAGCTCTTTGCCGGCCATAGCATCCTGAAAGCCGACTGGCAACCCGTCCCGTTGCCCGTCTTTCTTGAGGCCATTCCCGCCCTCATCAGCGAAGGCCTCATTTCTGGCCTGTCCCAGTGGGCGGCCATCGGCGGCGGCGACCCTGTCAACTGTGACGACAACTAAGCTTCATTGCCCAGATCTGTGCCTGCACTTGCATGATGATGCATATATTACTACTGATTAAATATAAGTATCATCAGCACCCAGCGGTCCTGCTCCTGTATGCATTTGCATGTCTGCTCTTGCTGTTTTAATTATGTCTGGTGGTTGAGTTTGCGTCAGTTTCCTTCGTCTGTGTCAGCCATGTTGCTACTGTGTTGTTATTAGGTCGTCTGTTTATCAGTCGTTGCATTATAATAAAAGAATCCTATCCAGTTGTGATTATATTGTTACTCCTCCTGAGGTGTGCGTGCGTGCGTGCGTGCTTCAATTTTTCCCTCACCTCGTCGCATGCATGCAGCTTTGTTATTCAAATAACAACAGCTCACGCTCAGCTGCAAATTATAATAGATGGCACTTGTTAAGTCATCAGAAACCTTCACCGGTTATAAAGGAAATCGGTCTCAAAACTGCGATTGATCACTTCTTTTTGCAAATCGGTTGCGCTGGTCTTTGGAAGCTTAAGTGCTTGTATTTAGAAGAGATCGAAGGAAGAAACATGCTACTGAGCGTATTAAATATCCTGGTAGTATTAAATACCATAGACATGCAGGAGGAGTGTATTATTCATCATCTTCCCCGTGCTTTGTCATCTTTGCAGGTTTCCTGATCTGATCCATCCCCAGCCATACTTTTATCTGGGGGAAAAAAAAATACATGTGTATATTAGTCTGATATCAACAGTTAAAAAGCTAATTCCAGATTGCTCATACAAAACATAAACCGAATAATTGACCTAAACATCTCAAATGTATACATATTCAAACTCCAACAACAATTCTAATTAAGGATAACCGTAACAGATAACTAAAAGTTTTCCAAACCAGGAAACCAAATTTCCATATATAACTAAACACTAATTCCACAATTTATTTTAAAATAAAGTAAAAGCTTCGAGTTCAAGACACGCAACTCAAATCAACTTATATTTTACAAAAATCCTGGATTTTGTAGGTCAGCAATAATACGGCTTGCTCTAGTGGAGGTCTGGTGGTTCAGAGCATCACTTCCGTAGGATGAAGATGGCGGTGAGATTTTTTAGCCTTTGATTTTGTGTTTTCTTTAGAGCTTTAATTTGACTACTTGGTTCTTCTATATTTTGCCCCTTTTGTTTGGTTCATTAATTGCGGGCTATTTAATTTTTTTTCTTTTACGTGAAGACTTCTTTGTTTTTTTTTTCTTTTTGAAATTTTTCGTTAGTTTTCGCCCGGGTTATAGTGTTTAAAAGTATATAAAAATCCTCCAACTTGTGGTTAGGGGTTAAAAACAAACCGAGAAATTGGAATTGGTCTGTTTTCTGATAGCAACAAATCTTTTATTTGATTCCGTTAAATGGTCTGGGCTTCATGGGGTTTCCATTTTTCTAATATGTACTTGTTTTCTGATATGGATGTTTAAATTTTGTTGATTTCTCACTTTTGTTTCAGTTACTTCCTGTTTTCTTTCTCCTTCCTGTTAATTGGTCTTTTCTGTTATTCATGGTGGTTTCTACGGTTTATATATAGTTCCCTTTGCTTAATATATATCAACAAAAGATTCATTATGACTGCCCTCTTTCAAGTTTATGAAGATGGTGTATCGATGATAGCTGATCCTCTGAAAACTTATCGGGATGAATCTCAGTTCAATCACTCTAGCTATTAGGATTGCATACCAATAACAGTGCAGTTGCTCTAGCTAATTAAGAAAGATTTTTCCCCCATAAAAGATCTTAATTAGCTTTTGGAGGAAGAAGGGAGAGCCTGAGGAAGATTGAGTGTTGAAACTGCCCACCAACAATCTTAAAGTAATGAAAAAGAGATCGTTCTCACAGAGATTTTTACACAAATATTAACAGGCAAAAGAGATCGTTCTCACAGAGATTTTTACACAAATATTAACAAGCAAAAGGCTCTTATATATATGTACGAGTCTGATCAATAAAATAGAAGTTGCTTTGCATGTGATTATTATATGGAGTTGTGATTGTCACATGATTTTCCTTTCTATAATCATTCTTGCCCCCGCCCCACGTAGTAGCTAGGATCATCGATGACTGCAATATATATATATATATATATATATGTTCGTTCATTTAAGTGTACTACTTCCGATTTTAATTATAAAATCTCATTTATAGTCTACACACGAGGTCTTATAAATAGGACTGGAGGTGGTATTATTTTAGTATTTCATGCCAACCCTTTTTCCCTCTTCCTAATTCCTACCAAGTACGCGAGTCGGATCTCATAAGAAGGGGGAAAAAAAAGAGAATGTACGGAGGATCTCATAATAGCCGTAACATATGCAGATAATCTTGTTGCCACTCTGCGTTTTGTTTGCGTCGTTCTTATGAGCATTTAATTAGTTGCTATGTATGTTTGATTAATAAAACTATACGGTTCGTGAGTAGTTAAAAAAAAAAATAATGAGAAGAGATGATCCAATGGAGATTGGTAATATTGACAAAGCAAAAGAGCTTGTCAATTCAATTAAATAAAACCATCTCCGTTGTCAACTTGCAAGTCGTCTCCAGGTCAGCTAGAAAACAAGCTTACTAGAATAAATTAAATGAAGCACAGGCAGGGAGGGGAATGGGTAGCAGAACAGAAAGAAAAACTTCTTGAAACATATATATATGTTCAGTTGGCTTTAACTTGTTCCAGCGTAGTAGGAGCGAGGCAGCAGGCATAGTACATGTTCAGCAAAATAATCATGTGTTTGTGACAAGATCTTAAAAATAACATACATACATACATATATATATATATATATATATAGGCTTGGCGAGGTCAAATTTCCAAAGTTCCTTAACCAAAAGAAGCACAGAAGAGCAGAGAAGAAAATGCTGCGAAGAAAAAACCATACACATACGTACATAAATTAAGCAAGGGAGGGAAATCTCTTTATTGTTGTTTATATAAGGAAACAGTGTAAGAAAAAAGTTATTTACAACAGTAAATGCAAACAAATGCAGCCAATACAATCTAGAAATGACACAATAATATAAAATAATCCTTGCGTTGCGCCCAGCGGCATTGAACAAAGGAATGAACCATAACCTGACATAACAACTGCAAGATCTCTCTGATATGTATGGGGGGAATTATGTATGCTCCATGGTCCTATATGGGAATGTCAAATGCTCAATTTCCCCACACCCCCCCCCCCCAAAAAAAACAGAGAAAGAAAAATCAAAGCTTTGAATAAAAATAACCAGCATCTACATGGACAAGTTGCGATGCGATATAGAGAATAGAGATATAGATGCGTAATCGAAGATACAACAAAAGGAAGAAGCCCGATACCAAAAAATGGGATGCATAATACAAGAGAGGGTTTTACTGCAGAGCTGCAACTGCGAAGGAGTGAGGAGTCCCACATGGGGCAGGCAAAGAAGCGAAGAGCTGAGGGTAATTATAAAAGCCGGACGGAGGCACATTTCAACTCATACCTTTCTCGGCCTTTTGGCTAAGATCAAGTGTAGTATCTGTTCTTATCAGTTTAATATCTGATACGTGGGCCATCGGCCCACATGATATTAAATTTATTTTTGCAGGGAAAGGGTCCACCACGGTAGCTTGCTACCGGGATCCTTCCGCGTCGCCCGTGCGTTACACTACAGCAAGGGCCTGGCGCACCCCACCAAGACCAAGTTTAAGGATTATAGCCTCATAGCCTAATTAATTTTGCTTAAAACATTAGCTTAACTACTGAATTACTAATTTTAGAGTGGGCCTCTCCATGTTCATCCAAAGCCTAGGTTTTAGTTTAAAATTTCTCTTTTTCCAACAATTTAACATTTTTCTATAAATAATTTAGTATAGGATGAGTATTAGAGAGGAGTCTGACCTAGTTATAACATGAGTATACTGAAAGAAGCAACCTTATTTTTTTTGGGCTGAAAAGAAGCACCTTTATTCTGTGCACCAGTCTTACTAACTGTGCATTAGGTTCCACGAAATTCTCAAATTTATTGAATAAAACTCGCAAGCTCCAATATTGAAATACAGAACGTTCATTAGTAGGAAGTGGCCTTCGTCAAGGAGGTGATGGTCACTGTGGGACCAAGCAAGGGCTTCCCAAGTTTTACCGTAAACGTGTCATAGCGTAGGAACAGTTCCACCAAGGTTACCCTAAGCATCAGCACCACTAAATCCTTCCCCGCGCACTGCTTGTTCTCCTCCGTGGCCCCTTCTGTCTCCCTCCCGTTTGACCAATACACGTACTTCAACAGCTTTTCTCCTTCCCCGACGAACCTATGCCCCACAAACTCCTCCGGATTCTTGAACACCCTTGGATCTTTTGTAACCAACGGCTGATATCCAAACACCATCTCACCTTTCTTTATCTGAAATGCCGCGTCGTGACTCCGCACCACCACATCCTCCTTTGCCTTGCCGTACTGAAACTGAACTGGTGGGTCAATCCTCAGTACTTCCCATACCACTGACTTCATCAATGGCATCTTATCCAAAGCTCCTAATGTCACCCCACCTTCTGCCTTCACCGCACTTCTTATCTCGTCTGCAAGTTCTTTATGTAGACCCTCCCCAGCTAATCCCACCCACTTCATCATACTGGGAATTACGATTTTGACACCACCATAAGTGTTAAATCCCAGAACGAATAGCAAGTTATTGCATGCTTCTTCTCTGCTTAGCCCGATACGCTCGGCTTCGTCCAACACATCCAGGGCAGATGTGTAAATGGCGTCGTATAGCTTCTGGTGAAGCCACTTGAGCAAGAACGCCGGGAAAGGCACGGTATGGAGGAAGAAATCTTCGATTACGTTAATAGGAAAGAAGTACCAGGGTAGTCCGAGGGATCCGAGCGGTGCGACCTGAGGATATACCCAGAACTCGAAGTAAGTCGGGGCCCAGGATCCGAGTTTTGTTTGGTTCGGATCTTTTCCACAGTAGAGGCGGAACACGAAGCTAAAGAGCTCGTTATCGCTTATGGAGTTGAAATAAGCCTGCTTTTTAGCGAGGACCTGGTCTTCGAGCTTCTGAAACATCTCCGACAAGTGGCTTCGGAGAAGCGGGATTGCCTGGTCTTTCTTGGAGGAGAGGAGGTAGAAGAAGAAGCGCTTGAGGAGGGTGTGTTTGGGCTCGGATGGATCGAGGTAAGCGCAGACACGGTGGCCGCCCGTGAAGGTGGTGGAGGGCATGTAGGTTCCGGTGAAGACGTCGCGTTTCTCAACCTTGGATACGTCGAAGAGGACAGGGAAGCTGAGGGCGTCGAGGACGGCGACAACCCTAGGATTGGAGGCGACGAACGGACCAGGAGGCATGTTGGTTCGGAAGACGGTGGAGTTATACTTGCGGATTCTGGAGATGAAGAAATTGTCGCGGCCTTGGTTGTAGTAATAGTCGTAACGATCAAGAATGGGGCCGAAGAATGGGAGGCCGTAGCCGCCAGGGATTGGTCTGAGAGGGAGGTCGTCAGATTTGGAAGTATCGTCATCGACGACTGAAGGAGGAGATGACATTGTCACTTCTTCTTCTTCTTCTTGCGATCTTTTCGCCGTTGTGGCTGTAATCGAGGGGCCTGATTGGTGAATTATATAGTACAGTGAGATATTCAAAAGCAAAATGGATTGATCTGGGACTTCTGGTTCAGATGACATGTGTACGTAGTGTTGGAGCTGAGGTTTTTGGACGTGTCGTGAGGAAGAAGATGATGCATGGCTAGTGAGTAACGTGGCCTTTTTCGCAAACAGAAAACTTATCTCTATCTACAATATGTCCTTTTAGTCTAATTTATAATAAGAAGAGGAGGGTGCGTGTATACATATGACTTCTGATCTCTTCGCGTGACCCTGTCTTCTAACTCAATGGCTGTTTGGAAAATACCAAAATCAATTATAAAAAGTGTCTTTATGTAAGTCAAATTAAGACAAAACTTATCTCATATATTTATCTCAAACATTATAAAATTATTTTTGAAAAGTTAATTCAAACACCTCTTTAATCACATCATAAATAATACTCCTCCGGTCCTAATTATAAGACCCAATTGACTTATTTGAGGAGATTAAGGAAGTAAGTTAAGTTGGTTATTTATAATAAATAAGTGTTGTTATTCCTAAAATATCCTTGCTAATTAAGTATATTAGCTAAAACTATTATTATTAGAAGGATTATCTTGGAAAAAAATGCATAAATATAAAAGAGAAAATGGATTGGGTCTTATAATTAGGATCAAATAAAAAGTCAAATTGGGTCTTATAATAAGGACCGGAGGAGTACTACCTCGAATCATAAATATAAGATCTAGTTTGTAGTACAGTTGTATAATCTAATAAAATTTAGAGACATGTATGCAGGATATAAAGACGTGCTCTTCTACTGGTTTTTTTTTTTTTTTGGGTTCAATCTCCTTTGGATTCTTAAGCATATTACGTAATTAACTAAATCATCTGAAACTGATATGTGTGTGTGTATATATATGTGTGTGTGTGTGGTGTTTGCTAGTAGGAAGTAACTAGTGGGAAAGAAAATGATAAAGGGGTGGGAGGAACATTTTATTTCTTTTACTTGCAATGAAAGTTTCTTTTTTTTCCCCCTAAGTGAATTAATTCATTTGAATCAGTTATATATGCAAATATTTCATAACTACTCCTCCGATTCTTAGTGTAAGACCTAATTTGAGAGTTAATGTTGGTTCTATATGTAAAACTTATTTCACATATTTATCAGTTTTTTTTCAAATTAATCCATATTTTCTCTACAATAATCAAATAGAAGAATGAGAAAATTAAAAAAGATGATTGGATGTTTTAAAAAAAACATATCATATTAACTTATTTAATTAATATTTTTAATCTACTCAAATTAATTAATTAAATCTTATATTAAAAACCAGACAGGTAGCATATATTAGAAAAAAAATTGAAATGAAGTGTCGGTGGTGCATGGAATGGTTAGGACACATGGTGACCTCGGAGCATGAACAGTGTTGGGCTGATATTTGCACCTATTCTCGAGGATGCCCTTGGGTGTATCAAAATTGATGCATGGAGTCCGATCGACTGACACTTGGCATCTGAATATAGATAAGTACGTACTATTGATCTTTCGAGCGAATATCTCCTCCTAAATGATACAAGCCAATTATTATTTGAACACTGAGTTAACAGTATGATAACTTCAAAAAACTTGCACTCGGAGAGGAAAAAAATTGATACATATATAGAAAAATAATATAATAGTAAATTTTGAAAAAAAATCATATACGTATATGTTGTCTAAAATAATATGATATAGAAGTTTTTTTTTTTTGGCCTGAATGATAGAGAAGTATTAACAGAACTACCTTTTCTTTTTCAGGGATTAAACAAAGAGCACCCGTGTATGGCAACACACAAGCAAACAGTTTGAACCGGTCACCTCCCCATGGGGGGGGGTCTACTAAACCTTTGGGACTTTATTGTAAATTCCTGATTTCATCAGAACTTGCCAACTTGCCCTATATATTGTAATTTTTCCAATATAAAATTAGTAAGACTTCCTATCAATTTATATTATGTATAAAGTATATTATCTTCCTTGTTTAATATAAAATCTAGTTTAATATTCAATTTGATCCTAAATATAAGACCATAATTTATTTTGTCTTTTATATTTGTCTATTTTTTTAAAATAATCTTTGTAGTAATTGCATGTGTTAAAAGTTTCATCTAATAGTAGTTTTAGTTAATACATATAATTAATAAAAATATTTTAAAAAAATAATATTTATTTATCATAAATAACTAATTTAATTATTTTTTTAATTTATTTAAATTAGTTAACTAACTTTAACTTTACGAGAGGTATAAAATATTGAGTGAGCGGGCGCGCGTGCGAGAGAGAGAGAGTTCACGAGGTGTATAGTACTATGTATGCCTTTTTTTTATAAATGAAATAGGAATGTGAGTACCGTTTGGTGGAATTAATAGATACTACTTTCGATTCTAATTATAAAATCTCGTTTATAGACAGTGTCTTATAATTAGACAGAGGTAGTAATATATATACTGGTAGGATAATAATATTCATTGAACTTATGTCAAAAACAGTATCCTCATTTTCTATGGTATTATAATTATAATTATATACTTCTCTCTCTTTGTTTTCCTCTTTCGTTTTCCCACGTACCAAACAAATAGCAAAATGTAGTACTCTTGTGTGCATATATTCTTCAGGTGCGAATCTGAAGAATTATCAGTGACGCGTGATTAATTATATATCTGAAACTGCCTTGCGCATGTTTGGAGGATTTTAGATTATCATGGTAAGCCCAGTTTCGTTAACCCTATTCATACAGATCTCCAGTCTTTTGCTTGCTTTCTGTGATGAAATATCATAGAAGGGAGAATCCAGAAGTTTGTTGTAGAAGGAAAGCAAGAAAATGATCTCTCAATACACACGCACATGCGCGCGCGCGCGCGTGTATATATATATATATATATATATATATCTTATTTATGAGTTACTTTCATCTAAACAAAAAAATATATAAATTTCATTAACTCTACCTTAAAATTTATTAATTTTTAACTTTAATCTTATTTAATATATATATTTTTCAAGAAAATAATAATCTATATAATAATAAATAAAAAGTAAAATAAGTACATTCATGTTAAAAATTTAAAGACATGATTTATAAGTAGAGTCAAAGAAAATTTTTATTTTCCATCTTATAAACAAAATTAGAGGAGAAAACACTCACTAAAAAATAACTTTGCATTTTGTGATTTGGTTTTTACCAAAAAAATCCACCAGCATAAAAAGCAGAGGTGCATGGTTGGAGCGATGGGGAAGAGCTTGCTATTAGAGGTGGTAACAGATCAGGTCAGGCCAGATATCATTCTTAACAAGCTAGGCCTGTGGTGAGATATGTTGGCCTGAGCCTGGCCTGCGGCTTGTGAAAGGACTTTTATTTGGCCTAGGCTTGGCCTATAATCAAGCATGGCTTGGCCTGTAGTCTGTTAAGAAGCCTGTATTTTTAACAAATTTTAAAATACATATAAATTGATTCAAAATAACAACAACTCAACCCGAATTATCCAAAATACAAACAAAAAGTATGAAATAATCATGAATAAGAATAGCCGAATGGGAACAGCTTAAATGACCTAGGGTAAATTTCAGCACTTGTGAATTTATAATTTTAACCCAAATAATAATAATAACGGTACAGGCCGCCTGACAAGCTTATTATCAGGCCTGAGGTTGGTTTGATAAGGCAAACAGGCCCTTTTACAGGCCTGAGCCTGCTCTTATATTTAAATAGGCAAAGCCAGGTCAGACCATTTACAGGCCAGCCACAAACCCTTGATAGGCCGCCTAGCCTATTTCCACCTCTACTCGCCATATGATGAAGACAAAGTCAAGACTTACTTATTAATTTGCTTTTGTCCTAAATATAAAATCTAGTTTGTAGTGTATTTTACAAAAGTACACTACAAACTAGATCTTATATTTAAAAATATACTACAAACTAGATCTTATATTTAGGACTGGAGGTAGCAATACTATATATTATATTTAGGACTAAAAGTAATATCTCCCAGACATGTTAGCCCAGACGATTTTTTTTTCCTAGCATAGAATTGAAACACATTTTTATACATAAATATATCAATGTTAGGCTTGAGCCTCTAAACTCATTCAAACATAGCAAGTTACAACTTCCGATCTTAATTATAAGGTCTTATAATTAAAGTCGGAGGTAGTATTATTGAAGCAACTTAACCTTGCTACGGAGGAATGTTGTCATTGCCTTGCGAAGATATTAAAATTTTCAAGCCTCTCTTCTATAATGTATTTATATAGAAACCATGCCTGCTGGCTAGAAGCCTCCAGTTAGAGATATTCATTATCTGACTAGCCCCTTTATCACGTATAACTCCCACACTTTCCCCTATAACTCCCATTGTGTTGTGCATGGTCCTAATTTATATTCATTTGTGTATGGCATGCAAACGTTCGTGTTTACTAAATATTTTTACTTATTAATCAAAGGTATAAGTGATCTTAATTTACGAACTTATCTATGAACCTCTTTAGACCCACGAGGAGTATTAATTAATTGGAGAGGTCCCTCAATGCCGCTTTCCTTATTTTTATTAAAACAAAAAAAGGGCACATTATAGCATGGTGCCTACATGCCACGCGTTAAACGAAGTAACGGAGATTTTTTATGGTGAAAATGGACGGGTACCAGTCGGAAATGGGCCCCTATAACCGGCCCGATTTGGGCCTGGTCTACTTAACAAGCCAACCCTATTTTCCCTAATACTTGACATGTAAGCTTCGCGCGCCTAAAAATTAAAAATATTACTATTCCGCTACTAAATATAGGATTTCTTTTATAGAATAAATTTATATTATAAAATAGTTTTTATATTTAAAATTAGAGGAGTATTACCTATTATCTTTAATATAAGAATTAGTTGACTAATTTAAATAATTAAAAAAATTAGTTAAATTAGTTATTTGTGATGAATATTAAATAGGTATTGTTTTTTTTAAAGTACCTTTACTAATCATGTGTATTATGCATACTAACAATTTGATGAAACTTTTAACATGTCCTACTATTACAATACTACATTGACAAGAAGCAGATGAATGAAAAATAAAATAGATTGAGATATTATATTTAGAATCAAATAAAATATGAAATTAAATTTTATATTAAGGATCATATGTAGTATATTATATTGTACTACCTATTTCATGTTCATATATAAAAGCTAGATAATAAATTTGTGAAAATTAATAAATTAGTGAAGTTGGTTATTTATAATAAATATGTATTAACTTTTATATATTATCTTATTTAAGCACGCGCATTAAAATTACTGTAAAAAACTAGTTATATGTTTTATCAATGTCGATATTTTGGAACTAATGAGAGTTGCGTTTAGTTTTTTTTTTTAAAAAAAAGTTAACCCTTTTATGTCCCGAGTTTATAATTTCTTACCCTAAAGATTTTTTTTTTGGCTATAAAGGAAATTTTATTTGGAAAGCACTTTACTAATGAGAATTTGATTTGTGTTTTTTTTTAAATCAGTTTTGTTTCAATTAAATACAAATGTAAAAGCGTCACTTCTTAAATGACCAATAAATGTGAAAGCTCCATTGGCCTTTCATAGTGATAACGCATCACGCCCCGGGGGGGGGAAACAAAGAGGAGGAACAATGATGTGTCGATGAAACAATGGCGTCGTTCACGTGGCCGCGTACACAATTATGGTCCCCATATCAAAAATAGCCGAAGTGAAATGGACCAACGGGGGGCGTGGTTCGCGTGGGGCGCGAAAAGACAAAAACCACGTGGGAAGAGGGAATCTGTACGGGAGGTAATATGTGGGCTCCCTTATCCTCTGGAATTTTAATTTAACAAAACTTTTCCTATTTTTGTTATAATAATTCACATAATAAAAAATAGTTAAAATTAATCATTTGACTCATTTAATCTTAACTATTGAAGGATTAATTTTTTTTTGAAAATTATAAAGATCGACAAATTAAATGGCTGTGAAACTTCAAAGTGAATCAAATAAATAGAACTTTAATTAGGAGTTGAGTTATGTGTAAATGAGTTAAAACTATTTGACTTCGTGATTATCTCATGCTTTTGAACATGCTCTTGATGCTTTTCTTAATCTCTCTCCCAATCTCGCCACAGTATTAAGATTTTCTTTTAGTCTTATTTATAAGTAATTTTGGGTATACACAAACCAAGAAAAACCTTAAATTTTATTATTTTTTTATTTTTTTAAAATTTAATGACTTTTTAAATTTATCTTTATTTAATATATATTATATCTCATATAAATAAAGTCAACATAATAATAAAATAAGAAG
>NW_021634132.1:0-39557 GCF_004799145.2 Neltuma alba | reverse complement strand
CCATAATTTTCATGTAGTCTCTTCTGCGATTCATAATTGAAGTTTGTTCTGTTTTTTTTTAATAAATATATTTCTGTACTTATAGACTCAAAGGTTCCAAAGGGAATCGAATTGGATTTTCATCCAGCTTCACCTTCTAGCTGATGCATTGGAAATGTCGTTTGAGGCCCAATTTTGGAAGACTTTGTCTCAGGTTTGAATTTTGAGTGCATTCTTTATTTATTTTGCAGGCTTTGGGTTTTACGATTACTTGCTATTTGGTAATGCTATTGAGTGATGGTAGAGGTTCAACATTATCCTTTTTCCTGGCTTGTAGCAGCTGACAATCCAGGCTCAGATAAGTTAAAATCTTCAATGGTTATACCTTCACCAGCAGTTATAGATCGTGTTATGAGAGAACTGTTTCATGAGGGTACGCAACTCTTCCTCCCTATATATTTTGCCCTTCGTTTAATCTCATTCATGTTTTGGGCACAAATTATAGTAGCAGTGAATAAAACAAGAAATGCTCCTATTAGTAATTCAGTTGCTAAGAGCAATTTTTCTTTTTTATTTACCATGAACATGGATGAAAAATTATTATACACGAGATAAAGTTGGCATGGCATCTATTAAGGAGAAAATGGTAGAAACACACTTAAGGTTGTTAGAGGTTCTCATGAGGAGTGTTGAGCATATGGTATTCTGCCCTAGAATCTCAGCAGATCCGAGGTTACAATCTGATTGCTCTTATCACTTAATGAACGTAAGAGTGTGATAGTGAGAATAAGTTGTTTAGATTTGATGTTCTACTTTACCTTGTTTTGCTATGAATGCTAGTGTGATGTGTGCAGGAGTTCAACACGCTGACTTGTTTGATGGTGGGCATAAGACTTCTCGAGCTATAAAAGGCGCGCCTCTTGCATCTCTCTTTGCACAGTTTTGTTTACATGCTCTTTGGTTTGGCAACTGCAATATACGTGGTATGTACCAAATTTATTGAGGGGTTTATTTGTTGTAAAACTTATCAAAGGTAGTAGTAACATTGATCACCTATGAGGCATTGTTTGATATCTTATCTGTGCTGTATTTTTTATTTGTATGACTCGATTTTGGTCTGTATTGTCAGCTATTGCTGTGCTATGGATAGAGTTTGTTCGGGAAGTTAGGTGGTGTTGGGAAGAGTCGCAACCATTACCCCGAATGCCAGTAAATGGTACAATTGACCTTTCCACATGTTTGATCAACCAGAAACTTCAGATGGTAATTCATTTTTATCATTGAAATCTCCTTGGTAAAACATGCTCCTTTGCTATTAGTAGCTTTCTGTATTTTATATGAAACTTTCTGATGAACGTTATTTGTCGTCTGAAACATTCTAATTATTTTATTTTCCATTTGGAGAGATATTCTCTGTAATTAATTTGTGTGCACAAAATTAAGGTTGTCAATCATTATGATTTGAAAATGTAGTAATAGTATTTGGATGTACTTGATGCTTCCCCTGCCTTATTCACAGTAATATTGATATCCAAAAATTAATTTCTGGAAGCCTCTACCCCTGAATGAAGTTTTCATAATCAAAATGCAAATTTTTTCTGAGTTACAAAGACGTATTAGTGTTTAATATATTTGTTACAGGTTACACAGTGATAGCGCATAAGGCTAAGATGGTTCCTGCCATTTTCTGCTTTTCTTTTCAGCTTGCAATATGCATTGAAAAGAAGCAGCAATGGAATGAAGATTTTCAAGATTGTCTTGGAAGTGAGGATCATTCAGACTCTATGACTGAGGTCTCAGACTAATTTGTTCGTTTCTTTATTTGTTATATTGATTATTGTGTAAGCAGTAATTTTTATATTATTTTTTCTCATGACTCTGGTATCAAATGAAATGCAGGATGAAAGTGTTGTTGGGGATGACTCATACACTACGCAAAAACCCATTGAAAACGTTTCTGGCAAAGTTGACAGGTGAACTTAGCAAGTGAGAGCCAACTTGGTTATTTTCATCCCATCTGTCGGATAGCAAATATATGTGCTGATTTTACCCCTTCTTTTGCATTTTGTGTTCGCTGGCCAGAGGTCGGAACTAAATTACATCCATCAGTTTAAAATATTCATTTTTCATCCCTTTGAAAGCGTTTCTGACTTGCAAGCAGGTTAATATGAGTGCTCGACTTGATAGTACAAACATGTATGCCAGGAAAGTTTTGAACAAAGAAAGTCAGAATAAAACAGTTTGCGAAGTGTTTGGCCTTGGTTACTTGCTTTGCTGGAATTCCAATTAAGATTTGCTATAATGCATGCAACCTTGGATGCAGCATGAATATTTTGCCTTGCTAATTTTTGGCACACTGAAATTGTGGATAGCCAGGGTCTCTAATCTTGGTCTCTTCTGAAATTTCAAATTGTTAGCCATATTCTAGTTGTACTCAAGTATGTTTGAAATATTAATTGGAAAAGGGAGAAATTTCCCTGATAGCCCCCCCCCAAACAAAGTCTTCTACTCGGCATATTTGTGGTGTTTTGTTAGCAGCATGCTTCGGGTGTATCATGTGTTTATTTAACAGTCAGACTGATATAATGATTAGATTGGAGAGCTTTACTCTCTTAGTTTTATTATTTTTTGGAATGTTCCCATATGAGAGAATTACTATCCTAGTACTTTTCGCTGTTGGATTTTAGCATAGTTTTTGATCGTCAAATGCCTGTTTTTAAAAATAATTGATTTGTACCCCAGGGCACATAAGATTTTCCTATACTTGCAAACTGTTTTGAGTTGTTTTGTTTCCAGCACAGTTGGTGCATGACTATGATTTTCACGGTGCAGCTTTTCAAGTGCTGGTGATTCACATTCTTGTGGAAGAACAATAGCCAGAGATGGTAGCAAAACTGAAGATTTGGACCTGCTGAATGATAAAAAATCTTCAGAAAGCACCAGGAGAGGTTCAGCTGGCATTATTGATTCTATGATGCTTCTGAAGTCATATCAAAGCATGCATAACCCATACACCCAGGTTTCTCTAACATATAGTCGCCATTTTAAAGTGTCACTATGATGCATTATCTCACTTGTTTGCTAAAAGTTGCTTTGGATCTTATTTGCTATCATGCAGGAAGCACCACTGATGACAGAAGACATGCATGAGGAGAGACTTCAAGCTGTAGAAGCCTCTGGCGATTCATTTGTAAGCTTAAACTCTTATGCAGTGCGTTAACTTTTATTGACTAAAAACATTGTGGAATGCGCAGACTTGTCATGTTTAGTACATGGGCAAATGACTGAAAGTAAGAGAAGGACCTATATAATATAGATCAAGTATCAGGATACAACCGGCAGTTTTTATGGGACTAAACATCGGGATGATGGGCGTTGAATTAGTAATATGCTGCCATTAGTCTCTAATTTCCAACTCAAGCAAGTTTGTTGTCTAGGACACTTTGTTGTTTGATAAAATTATGAAAAATCAGTGACTTACATATTAGCGTATCCATGCTACATGAAACGGTTGGTTCACAGGCATCAGTAATCTGCCTGACATTACCCTTACACTGTTGTTATTTCGCATGCGTGCATATACATTTAATTTCTTTATTTACCATTTTTATGTGTAGATGGAATACTTACTAATATGAATTATTTTGGGCCAAAAAAATAATATGAATTTTTTATTGTTGTTGCTGATGATGTAGATTTTTTACTCTTGGTAGAAGGTATGAACACCTCAGTTTCTATGGTTTCCATTCACACCGTGTTATATATATATATATATATATATTTCCTGACAATTCAAATCTCTTAATGACCAGTGTAGCAGGTGCGCTGGAAAATAAAATCAAACAGGATGAGCTTCAAAAAATAAAAATACATAACATGTGATTGAAAAACCTTTTTACTTATACCAAGGTCCTCTCATTGCCTAATATATTACTTTCAAAGAAAGTTTGCTTAAACTGTGGATAGTGGCAAGCCCTGAGCTTGTGGACAACATGAAGACTCAGCAACAATGACAGGCGAAGATATGTTTGGATGATAGGAATTCTGTCTTGAGTGGATACTAAGTGATTAGATGTGCGACCCACTTTTTACCTTGAGCTTTGTGAAGCTTAGAATTTAATTTGAATTCGGTTAATTCATGTAATGCTTAGCTTGCAATTGACATGCTGTAGGATTCATACATAAGCCATTTGCCAAGCATATATTGCTACTAATTACATATTATTCTTTTGCAGAACTTTTCTGCACAGCTGGAGAAAGAGATTTTAACTTCAGGTAATTGTAGTAATTATCAGACTCGTAAAATAACACTCATTTGTGGTAGAGTTATACGACTTGTGATGATATCTGTTGTCCTGGAACTCACATGGGGTGGCTGTACTTAACTCCAATTTATTTTTTCATTTTTTTTGTCGAACTTCAGATTTTGAAATTGCTTTGAGTATTAACTTTTTTTCCATCTGCCCCCTCAAAATATTCCAAGTTCCAGTGAACAAGTTTAGCCAAGTAACTACAATCTCTAAAAATCATTAAAATTGGAAATTTTATAACTATCTAATGGAGAAATCATATCAGGATGACTTGATGCGTCTTATCCTATCATCCAATCATTCTATCCTGTCTAAAATTCCTTTCACTGTTTTCTCCTTTTCTCAAGGGACTTGTCTAAATTCTTGAATGTTCAAAGAATTAATGAATTCTCAAAGAATTAATGAATTCCCGTCTCTGATCAAATCCCAAAATCTGAGTTCTTTGCAACAATTCCATGATGTAGAAATACAAACCTAGAAATACGACATAAATAAATGACTTTAAAGTGGTGCTTCTCCTTTTTATCTTTTGCGAAGGCTATGGCATGGTGGCTGCTATGGCTTTGGCGGCCATCACCTATGGTGTTTTTTGGGCTTGCCACCATCTGGCGTTGATGACACTATCTTTACTATTAGTTATATGTTGTTAATGCCTTTAGCGTGTAAGCATAAACAAACATACTAGTCCTCTTGATACAATCATGTATCTCGTCCCTTGCCTGCATTGGAGGCATTATCATCAAAAGTGAATTGGTTGAAATAAGATTTTTGGATTTTCCTTTTTCCTCTTTAAAATATTGAGAGGGTAGATATATGTATTCTTTGGTTGCCATACCTCCTGTTTCCTCTCTGGGAAAAATTTTCTTCATGGTTTATAATGAATACCGGGAATTTATAATATTAATGATGCCAGATATGACTGACACTAACTGGCTTTGATGATATCAGACATGTCAGCATTTAAAGCAGCAAATCCAGATGCTGTCTTTGAAGACTTCATAAGGTGGCATTCACCTGGAGATTGGGAAGAGGATGACCTTGAAGACAGCATATTGCAAAGTGGCGATGGAGTTGAGAAGTCAAAAGATATTTGGCCTCCAAAAGGGCGACTTTCAAAGAGGATGTCTGAGCAAGGGAACCTGTGGAGAAATATTTGGGATAGTGCATCTGCTCTTCCTGCTTCTGAACAGAAGCCTCTTCTCGATCCAAATAGAGAGGGAGAAAAAGTAAGTCTTTTCCGTGAAATGAATATTTTGTTTTTTATGTTAATGTTGTGCTATAGTGAAGCAGATTTTTGCTGTCTTACAGGACATTTATTATATGGAGTTCCTTTTTCTGTATGTTTCACTATCTTCATTGTGATGCTATTGCAGCTTTGACCTATGTGATTTTACTGGGTACAAGAGAACTGAAAAGTACCAATATGATTTTCTAAACACTGCACCAGACGTGATTTCTGTGTCTTTTTTAGGTTTTATTTGGCAGCTCAACCATTAAACTGCTTAAACAAAATCTTCACTTTTCCTTTTATGTGGAGCCAAGGGTGGGATCTTAAGAATCCTTGGAGGTCATATGATCTTCTATATTTTTTGTGTGTAGCGGAAACTTTAACCAACTTCTTGTGGGTGATATGATTTTGACCTCCGTGTGCTCATTTTTTAAACTAAACCAGTCACTCAAAAGCTAATACTTATCCTTGAAAATTTACTTTTATGATTCATTTGTGAAATGCAGAAGCCTGCTTTTGCTTAGTTTAGTTACTCACTACAATCAGTCTGAAGTGACCAGCATTAAAAGAAGTGTTTGAGAATTGAGGTCATATTTTCACTTCAGCATCGAGAATGAGAAATTCTTACCAACTTTTGCCAGTTGACTACATTGATCTCCAACGAATACATGACTGCTCTTGATTTTTCTTAAACCAGGAATTTAAAATTAGTCTTGCCATTGCATTTTGAAGGTTTTTAAAGCATTGACGCCTCTATTTTTTAATCGTATTCGTTAGAGAAGGCAACCTATATATAAAAGGTTGCTAAATCATGATACGAAAGGAAATAGATCAAGGCAAACCTGAGATAATGGAGGAAATAATAGGTTGACAAACAAAACAATAAGAACTAATAAAGACTCAGGACCCAGGAGCAGAAATCATTTTATGGATTCTGGTTTAAAATTTAGGGATTAATACATGAATTTCCCCACATTTACATTTGGGAGGAGATGATGACATAACAACTCTGTGAGGATCCTCTAGATGGTGCTTGAGTTGAACATGTTATTTCAGTCCCCATTGTTTTCAACGTGAGGAAAGAAAAGACATATTTGTTCAAATATTAAGGGTGTTTGAGAATTAAGATACGTGCTCCTGATCACCCCTGTATCTCGTTTTCTCTTATTTATTTAGCATCCTGAAATTTCTAGGTGCTTCATTACCTGGAAACTCTACGGCCACATCAATTGCTTGAGCAAATGGTTTGTACTGCCTTCAGGGCAGCGGTAGACACACTAAATCAGACCAGTTATGGAGAACTGAAACAGATGGGGACGAAGATGGACCAACTTTACCGTACCCTGGCATCCGGACTGAAACCGTTGCAAGGTATCTATTCACTAGTTTCTGGCTTCTGGACTGAAACCGTTGCAAGGTATCTATTAGTTAACTTCGAGTTCCATTTTATTGCAGTGAATCGTCTATATGCAGATAGTGAGACTATTAATGACCTAAGACGACTTTGTATCGTTTTCGAGCATGTTGAGAAATTATTGACTACTGCTGCTTCTCTACACCGCAAGCTTCTGCGGGCACCACGACTCTCTAGAGAAATTTTTGGTGATTTCTACAACTTCTATAGTCCGAGAATGGGAACAGGCTTAACAGACGACATTGTTAATAAGGTGAAATACCTCTATGCCAGTGGCCTAATTTGGTTGTATTAAAAATCAAGTTTCACAGGAGTCTGCAATAAACAATGAGGGCTAGTTGAAACAGAATGCTTATATATTACTAAGCCCGATCCTTAATATAACATCCAGTTTATACTTTGTAGTTTAAAATGAACTACAAAATACATCTTATATTAAAGACCGAAGTTATGTTTTAATAGAAGAACTTCATTACAAACATCTAGGAAAAACTTAACCTTGTCCGACCCTAAGACTTCCTGGGCATGGACTGACGTGTAATTTCCCCATGCTATTTTCTTGTTAGGAGTATGGCAGGAAACTGGAGGTAAGGAATCATGAGAGAGCAGTGGTGTCCAATATGTTCAGTCCTCCCACGGCCAATCAATCTTGGAGAAAAGTTCTGAGCATGGGCAATCTTCTCAACGGCCATGAACCAATCCTGAGGGAGATTATATTTACTCTGTGCGATGAGGTGAACGAGAATCACTATGCAGCTTGTGATACAGGCGCTTCTCAAAATGAATTGAAGAGTTATCGGATGTATACGAGTGGAACATCAAATGACCTCCGGGTAGCACTTTCTGTTGTCTCATGTGATTGATTTATTCATCAGATGTTCTGATTACGGTTTTGTTCACAAGGAATTGGCCTCTTCACTCGGTCCTCCTTTAAAGCGTCTGATTAAAATTTAGTATCACCCGTACTAAACAGGTTAAATTAAACATAAGTAACAAGTAATTATATAAATATGTGAGGAATAGATTCGATTAAAAAATGTGTCTAACATGTTGATATGTTGATTCATAAGTGACAGTGTCTATATATTATTGAAGCGGATGGATTGGATCTATGCTAGAAATCTTTTCCCTCTTTTCCTAACCCCAAATCCGCAAAGAGGAAAAGGGCGATGCTCCTCAGGTGGCATGAGCAAGCTTCTGCCCACTGCGGTTAAATCTTCTAATTCAAATTTGATAATATATGAAAATATAAATTAACATGTTATGTACTGTTACAATATGATTTAAACAACGTAGAATTGCAGGGGGAGTAAATTTGTTAGTTGTGTGAGGAATTTGCGAAGGACTATTATTAATTACTTGGTCCTCCTCTAAAGCGCCTGATTAGAATCTAATATTACCTATATTGAGCAGATTAAATCAAACATAAGTATATATATTTATATAAACATGTTAGGACTAGATTGGATTTGATCTGAACAATAGAGAATCTCAGTGACACAGCGAATGAAGGAAAAACGATTTCTCCGTGAGCGCAGTCTCTCGTCTTCGATGTGGGCCCAATCGTCAACTGAATGGTAATGACGCAATGCGATCTCGTACACTCTGAGCTGAAGACAGCCTATATTTCGTGCGTGATTTTATTATGGCGGGGTTGCCGTGCGAATCTTATTAGTGAATGTGTACTGTTGCAACTCAACGATGTTAGACGATGGAGGAGGTAAAAGTGCAAACGACTCTACCATTTTCATCATTTTTTTTATTACGCATAAGCAAGACAATTTTATTAAAGTCACTGCTGGATATTAAATGTGAACACTTTTTTAAAGAGGAATTCAAACATTGATTTATGAGAAATTAATCATTTTTGTTAGATTCAATCCTTATTGATACTATTTGCGATTTTAACTCCTTCATACTATGCTCGTCCAGTGCCAACATGGCAACAACCCTCGCTTCGTAGCTTTGTGATATATGGTCTCAGATCGCCCCCTGTTCAATGATAGCCCATCATCGTCTTGCAGTTCGCAAGATTGATTCCATGCATTCATCCAACTGGCTAACATTTCTTGTTCGTTTTAAATGCTTATTATTAAAATTTTAAATAAAAAATAACATAACAATTGGAGTTTTGTTTAAAATTAAGTACAAGTATCTTTCGATTAAAAGTACGTTTAAGACGCTATTCAATAGTAAATGTTAACACTTTTAATAAAGATCCGAACAACGATTCACCGTATTTTGAGGGACTAACTCATTTTATTAAACACAATTCTCATTAATCTATGAAAGAATTTTGAAAGATGCATTTGAATTTCCTTCAATTGTGTACATATATATCATCCATGAAAGAATACGAGTGTCATCCAAAATCCCGAACAGTACAAAGACAAGAGACAAAATTTGAAGGCTGTGATGACTTAGGAAGTGAAGGGGAAGCTGAAAGTCATTTGGCAACGCAAAAGATATGGGAAAGTACAAAGAGATCGTCGGTTCTCGCGTGTGAAAGGCATCATTATCATTGTATGAGAATATTATAATAACGTGCAATGGTAAGATAGCAACGTGCTTTTCTTTTGGCGGATGCCGGTACTGTCACAAACGACGTGAGAACGCTGCCAATTCATCCAATATCAGTTCTACGCACTCTACAATTTGAAAAGCTATACTTGCTACTGATTGGTCAAGCTAAAACAGACTTACTAAGCATAAAATACTGTTCTCATAAAATGAATTCACGTAATAAATTTTAATTAAAGATGCGGTGTGCACACACAATAAGTTGCTTGCATATATAATTATATTAATCTTGTCAAGATCATTCTTCAACAAAAGACCTGTTTGATCATGAAATTTGCCTTATCACACACAAGCTGATGCGTGTAAAATTGGTGTACGAAAATATGGAACCAGTTTCAATACTCATCACCTTGGTGAGCATCCTAAACTCATCAAATGTAGATAATTTATATCTGATTTGAACAGTTCATATTTAAAATATTTAATTAATTATTTTTAAATAGAAAAGATTATTTTTGTTGAAAGAATAATAGTTAAGAGATTATCTTTATTTTAAATTATTACATATTAAAATAATTATTTTGAATAAATAAAAATAAAAAAAATCAAATCTAGACCATCCAAATGAAATATGAAAGATTCAGATTTGATGAGTTTATGGTGCTCGTCAAAGTGATAAGCACTGAAACTGATTCCCGAAAATATATAGTTAGCTATTCTAGATATATATGAAGCCGTGATGCGTGTACATGTGTATTTTTTTAATAATTTCACTTGATACGGCTTCCTTTTTTGGGAAAAAAATCCCTTAGCAAGCTTAGGAAAATTGTTTCAACTATTTTCTTTATTTTCATGTTTCCTTGCTTGGAAGTTTGATTAAACCGCACTAAGACAGGTCAGCTGAATCGCTGATTATTGTTAATTATATCAGCCAAGCTAGGAGATTAAAACTAGGCCTATGGTTTATCATCAATACGTCAAAATCTATCTAAATCGCAACCTAACCCCGACTACTAATTTCCATTTCAACGTAATTTAAGTGTATTTTGAATACGTACTTGATATGAAACTTTCAAACAAAATAATACGTATTTTTTGGGGGGGGAAAACAGTCATATAATTAAAATCGAATCTTACATGAAAATATTATCACATAATTCGAAATTTTATTGAAAAATTAAAACATCGTACACACTAGTTTTCTTTCTTGTTCATGCTTTTTCTAACAAGTTCAAACGCAGCTCAAGCTGTGCTCCTCCTCCTCCTCCTCCTTTTTTAGGGGCAAACCTGCATTTTTTTGTTATATAATATATATTTGATATTTCAGTCTTAAGGGTCATTGTAGGATTGGCTATCCCAGCTTTTGATTACTTCAAGGATGAATAATGAGAAGGAATCTCAACCGGTGGGGCATCGTACTTATGAAAAATCACATATGTGTGTGTGTCTTTATTTATATATATATATATATATATATATATATATATAGTTGCTGTGACTCTTGTGGGGTACTGAGATTGACATC
Source organism: Neltuma alba (assembly GCF_004799145.2). NCBI lineage: Eukaryota > Viridiplantae > Streptophyta > Magnoliopsida > Fabales > Fabaceae > Neltuma > Neltuma alba. The sequence goes on along the minus strand of NW_021634132.1, from coordinate 28,581 downwards.
CAACATTATCTTAAGTACGTTAGTCTGCGAACAAATCGAACCTATTCGATGAAGAATATTAACGAGAGGTGTCAGGCTTAGCACATAGCATCCCATTAATAAAATAACAATTTCTTCATTTTTTTCCCAAAAAAAAAAAGTTTTTTTTCCTTTTACCAAGACTCTAATTTTGGAGGCGCATAATATATTCAAAGAGGTGATACAGTCGCTTCTGATATAAATTTGTTATTAACATATTTACATATTTCAATTAATTCTAGTAACTATAGTACTTCATACACAATTTACATCGATAACCAACTTGCTATAGCTTGCTATAGTCCGTTTTTGTCTTCTTTCCCTCAACCAGCAAATACACATACATGCCTGTTTGTCATCACGATTGAAATCTCTTATAAAGACATTTTAAGTAAATCGAGACAAAACTTCTCCGTAATATTTACTCCGTATTTCATAAATTATAATTGAAAACTACTTATAAGCTATTCCAAACGGGTTCACATTATATGAGTGTCATTGATAGTACTGTTCAATTTACAATATGTTATCTCCAGTCTTAATTATAAGAGCCAGTTGACTAATTTGAAGAGGTTAAAAAAATAAGTTGAGTTAGTTATTTGTCCTAAATAGGTGTTGTCTTTTTTAAAATATCCTTGCTAATCAAGTGTATTGACTAAAACTCTTATTATTAGAAGGGGTACTTTAGAAAAAAATGTATAAATATGAAAGACCAAGTAGATTGGGGTCTTATATTTAGGATAAAAATAAAAGTTAAACAGGATTTTATATTAAGGACAGAATGTAGTATAAATTATGTTTTAAACTCCGTGCAAGTCTGCGTTTGATTTTCTAATTGAGGCATATCCGTGTAGATTTAATTAATTCACAAAAATCAAGAAGCCAGGCTTTAAATTTTGATGAGCCAGCTATATTTTATATATATATATATATATATATATATATTCTATGTGGGTAGATTTATTGAATAGCTAGTGAGAGGAATCTCACTATCCAAGTTCATTGGTAGTTAGGACATCCCCGTGACCACTGCCACATCTGTACATTAATTCGAACCCTTCTTCAATCTCTTTGCACCACCAACACATAATTGTACGTCTTCCTTCATAACTAGCTGGTTCTATAATATATGGTAATTTACTGATATATTGTCCATTCGTACTTTTTTTATGATTATTTAATTAGATTCAGGACTTGTTGTACACTGTACAGAAAGCCTGAAGAATTTCATGATACATGAGTAATGTGATTTCTTATAGATCTTATAATTGATGTGTTTATTATAGCTAGTTATATTTGCTTTTAACTTTTTTAGTTGTTTAAGTTTTACCTTTTTCATGTATGACCTTGATTATCTATGAACAATTGCTTCAGCTTCTTGTGAAAATATTGCTCAGTATAATTTTGTTGCTGCCAAAACTAATTACTGGTTTACAAAATAAAGCACCCAGTTAACAAATAATACTTGATACTCCAGCACTGAATCTTTTCAATGAACTTAATTTGTATATATTTGTATGGTCTAGGGATATTATGATTTTTGTGATAATATTTCCAATGATTTTATTCTCGACAATGCATCAGAGAACCACACCTATGTTTTTAAAATATGAACATTATCGTAAAATAATGTTAATAGAATAATTGATGCGTGCAAGCAATATATCAATTCTTGTCACATATATATAAATTCATGTGAAATGAAACTGATATGAAGAATATTGCTTACCAGACAAAGTTGGTACCCATATCGATTAGACTAAACATTAAGCTCGAATAATAATTAGTGTCCCAAATTCATGCCTTGCCCATAATTATTTGTGGCTATTGCAAAATATGCAGGATGCGATCTCCATCTCATGGAGATGATAAAGGAAGAAAAGAGAATATTCGATTTCGATCCAAGTTTTTCAAGCTTCGAATTCTCAGAGGATTCTGGAGCACTCAAAGTTCAAATCAAATGGTGACAAGTTTGTATTTTTGTGATTTCCCAAATCTTGGACTTGGATTCTGAATTAATTAGAGAAAATTACACTCAGGTCCCACAGAGCACAATTAATATCAAAAAGGTCCCATGAAATCACAAAATGATTCTGAAGTTCCCAGGGACCTGTGTGTAATTAATTCTAATTGTGAAATTACCTACTTACCCCTGTTAATTTTATTGCAACAATTCGTTTACAATCTCAACAATGGCTGTTAACAACCCGAGAAGACATGATTGACAACCTCGGCAGTGCTCATGACAACTCACTCTGTGGAATGCCAGGGGCATTATTGAGGTTGTTAACCACCTCTTCTCGGGTTGTTAACAGCCACTGTTGATGTTGTAAATAGGTTCTAATTTTATTGCAGCAATTCGTTTACAATCTCAATAGTGGCTGTTAACAACCCGAGAAGACGTGATTGACAACCTCGGCAGTGCTCATGACAACTCACTCTGTGAAATACCAGGGGCGTTGTTGAGGTTGTTAACCACCTCTTCTCGGGTTGTTAACAGTCACTGTTGAGGTTGTAAATAGATTCAAATTAACAGGGGTAACTACATAATTTCACAATTAGAATTAATTACACACAGGTCCCTGGGGACTTCAGAATCATTTTGCGATTTCGAGGGACCTTTTTGATATTAATTATGCTCTGTGGGACCTGAGTGTAATTTTCCCAATTAATTATTATCATGAGTTCATCAGGACACGTACGTTCGTGTTCTTTTTCATAGGTACATAACATAGACAACAGAAAAAAATACTCGAGTAATGTTTGTACTATAAAGTCACAAGGGGTGACTGCTGTTTTAATGAATCGTACGTACAATATGTTCCATGGCCATGCCATGTTCCTAATCAAAAGTAAAAGCCAATCCAATTGGGATATCGATTGATTGATGATATATATCTTTCGTAAATAAGCTCAGACCAAATCCAAGCCCCAAAACAGATGATAATTATTTATGAGGTAATTATAAGCGGAAAGGAACAATAAAGCAAGGGACGAATGGGCCTTATCTTGATAGCAAGCAGACACATATATAGTTAGTCCCTCAAGTCAGTTTATAACTTCACTCACTAACTGGATAAAAGGTGTGTTTGAGAGAAGAATTAAATACTTTGTAAAACTTATTTTATAACATAAATTATACTACAAAATAAATTTTATATTTCCGACGAGATCTAAATAATGTTCAATTCACTCATTAGTCACTCGTGCCCACCAGCATAATGTATATGCGCGTGATATGATTATAAAAACAACAGTAGACATCAATTTTGAGGGAGACTCAGGGTATCTCCATTGATAGAAAGCTGAGGCATATATAGATGGCAAGGAAGGAAGTGGGTGTGACGCGGACGATGATGTGAGGAGGGTATTTAGGGTTCCCCTAATTGGATTGGTACAACCAATCACTGCTTATTAAATTGATCACATAATTACCTGTTTTGTTTTTCACCTTTCATTCTTTTTTTGCCTCAGTGATATACTACTACAGTTTTGTCGTATTATTTTTGCATGCTTCCTCATTTCAATTAACAGGGCAAAAGTAGAAGGAGTGATTTTTAATTCGTGGGTTTTTTTTTTAAAAAAATTGTAATTGGAAAAAATAATAAAAGGAGAAAAATGTAAATTTACTATTTATATGTAATACAAAAGCTTCAATAAGTAACACTATTCATGGCAAAGACAATAAATTTATTTACAATGCATGAGGCCAACATTAATACATTTAACATGGCTAAATTAAAACTGAATAAAAATGATCTGGATTGACCGATTTCTTTGATTAATTACTAGGCAGTATAATATTCTTGCTCAAGAAATAATTGTTATCTATGGCGAGATAAAGAGTAAAATATCATTCATATATATTTTTTTCCACTTGATTATTTTGTGGCTAACATTTTATAATTATATTGACTAACTTTGTTGGTATTTTTGTTTGGTGAATGATGATCGATGAGTGCTCGAAAGTGTATTCCAGCTATCTGTTTTCTACGATGATTTAGTTGAAAATTAATGAGATCATAAGATAATGATTCCAGAGAATCTTTTTCAAGATTTTAAACCCGTGACAGTGCACAGGTGGTTCAACTTGGAATTAATAACCATTATTAGTAGCTCAATCGCCCTTGAATTTTGGTTGTTTGGCTAGTATATTTTGATCATGTGTAAGAAAAATTTAAATAATACTATGTCCACGAAGAAAGCTGAGATAAATCCAAATGAAATTAATTTTTCTTATAAAATATAAATTATATCACAAATTATACAATATTTACAAAGAATCTGCGGGGAAAGACGTCTGTAATTTAAATAGTGTGGGTGTGTGTTAATTAAAGTGTTGAATATATACATTATATTATCAGAATGGATATGTGAGGAGATAATATTGAAAATATTAGGGTGGGGCCTTTATCATCATCATTATTATTAATTTAAGAAAAAAAAAAAGAGAGATAGGGCAATGCCAGAACGAAATATGAAAATAGGTTTCCTGTAAAAAATTCTTCCTTTCATCATTTGATTGCCGAACACATAATAAATAAAGTACACAAACATAGATGGCTTTTTATTTCCAACGTCTTTTCATATTCAATAAGAGATTACGTATATATAGTACAACACACTATATTAAAAATTAAAATTTAAAATTTAATTATTATTTAACATTATGCGTTTTGAATTATTTTAGTGTGTTGTGTATTTTGCTTAAGGGGTGTTTGGATGAAATCAAACTATAGTTTGAAAAATAGCTTCTGGATAATAGATTTTGGGGAAAATAAATTTTGTTAAGAATAGATTTTCTGAAAAAGTGATTCTGAGAAGTGAGAGTGTTTAGATAGTTGTTATCAGAAACATTTTTTATATATATAAATTACTAAAAAAGACATAAGTTAACTTATTATGATAATTACATAAAAGATAAATTTTATGATATATTTTAATTTGAAAAAATAAAATTGTTAATGATATATTTTTTACTAACATAATTAATAATACATAAGATAATATAATTAATAAATAATTAATATGTGTATATATATTTATAAGATATAAGATTAATATGTTTATAAAAAATTAATTGATGGATGTTAAAGTCATTATTATTGAGATCTATTCTGACAAGCACAATGATACTCTCTAATTTGAGCCAGAAACATAATGGATTCACTTCTCCTGAAACTATGGTTTTGGGTTCCAAAATCATGATTTCGACCCAAATCATGGTTTCAGATTATGCCATCAAAATTAATGATGTTTAGGTGACATTCCACCCAAACTATAGTTTTACCTCCCAAACTATAGTTTTGAGAGTCATCCAAACAGTCTGTTAATATATGTTAATTTCTCTTGCTCACGAGTTTAGATTTACAGATCATGTTCTGTCCATTTGCTGGAAAGAATCAAATAATAAGGGAAAAAATGCAAACATTCTTATTGATCTTTCTTTATTCGTCTGCTACCAGCTTCAATTCCTTTAATTTTTTTTAAAATATTCTTATTTTTATGTATTCTTTCACTGTGTTATTTGAATTTGGATTTATTATATGTGAAATCACGCGTCAAGTTGAACATTTAATTAATATCAATATTTAAAATATTAATACCTCTTGTCATTAATACAAGATCAAGATTAAGAAAGCTAAATAAATTATTTTAAATATTTATATTTATCATTTTTAAAAATTAATTTGCCTATTTATAAATTGATATACTACCTCCGGTCCCAATTATAAGAGCCAGTTAACTAATTTGAGAAGATTAAGAAAGTAAGTTGAGTTAGTTATTTGTCCTAAATAGGTGTCGTCTTTTCTAAAATATCCTTACTAATCAAGTATATTGACTAGAACTATCATTGTTAGAAGGACTATTTTGAAAAAAATGTATAAATATGAGAGACAAAGTGGATTGTGGTCTTATATTTAGGACCAAAATAAAAGTAAAATATGGTCTTATATTAAAGACCGGAGGTAGTATAATCTAATGATACGTATAAGTATTTTAAAAAGATCATAAAATACATATTATAATTAAGTCATTATTCAGTTTTTTAATATCTTTAAATTAATCAATTGAATTTTATATTAAGTACCGATATAGTATTACATGCCCATAAATACAAGTATGTCTTTACCGCATGTTGCACACTGCAGATATACAATTAATATCTTGATATGCACCAAAGTAGATGTTCTAATTTTTATAATTTTGTCGAATAAAATATAAAATTAAAAGATAATTAATTTTTCAGTCTCATTAATTATACTATTTTTAATTCTAATTATAAAATTTTATTTATAATTTATAAATAAAATCTTATAATTAAAACAGGATGTAAGTCATCACAAGGCAAAATCAAACGAGGGGTAAACAAGATTTGACCATTACATTCTGCCAAAATAACGAGGGGAAGAATCCAAGGACAGACAAAAAAATATTATTTCTTTCGCCTCAATTATATGTTATATTTGACTTTTGATGTCCTTTAAAGTTCTTCTTTCTTTATTATATGAATAATAATACTCCTCCGGTCCTAATTATAAGACCCAATTGACTTATTTGAGGAAATTAAGGAAGTAAGTTAAGTTGGTTATTTATAATAAATAAATATTATCATTCCTAAAATATCCTTGCTAATTAAGTATATTAGCTAAAACTATCATTATTAGAGGGATTATCTTGGAAAAAAATGCATAAATATAAGAGATAAAATAGATTGGGGTCTTATAATTAGGACCAAATAAAAAGTCAAATGGGGTCTTATAATAAGGACCGGAGGAGTATTAAATTTTCGTCTCAATCTACTACGAAAAGATTTTCGTAAAATGAAAATTTTGTAAAACCAGCAATAGTTAAGGATTAAAAAATAATAACCCGAAGAAAAAGGGGCGATAAATCTTTCAACCATGCATTCATATCTACGAAGCTAAATAATTAATTAAAAAGGAGCATGACTTCCTCAGAATATTTTCACCTGGACTTCGCCTCTCTTTTTTTTTTGCCAACGAATTTACCTATTTCATTGTCACCCCCATAAACAAGTATTTTTAATTTCATTATTTTTGAAAATTATATATTAAGAATATAATTGAGATTGTATGTAGAGAAAAAATACATCGAGAATTTATTTGAATTATATTGTACTTTGTAGCATGCAATGAAGTTTTGGGGCGAGTGAGAAGCACGAGGGTGATAGAGAGTGGAGGGAAGCCAGTAATGAACAGTGAAGGCGTCGCGTCCCCAAGGGCCCACCACCATGTGAAATTGCATATACAGTAACACCATTCAACACCTCTCTCTCCCTCTCTCTCTCTCTCTCGTTAATCTGAGCTGAGCTTTGCATCAGAGCGTGTCTCTTTCATTCATTCATCTTATGCTTTTTACGTCCCATCACCAGAGCCTTCCCTTTTCAATTTTCCCCTTCTCTACTTCCTCTTCTTCTTCGTCCTCTCTTCCTTAAACCTAAACCTAAAACAAAAACCCCTCCCTTCTTATATATCTTCAACATTCAACTGCCAACTGCCAACTAGCTCCACCGAAAAATTCGTTGATCTCATCATGGAATCAGCATCAGGAGGTTCCGGCCCCGGTGCATCCGATCCTAACAGCACGGAGGATCCGTCGGGGAGTACCACCACCGCTGCCCCTCAAGCCGAGGGCTCATCATCGCCCGCGCCACCGAGTCGCTACGAGTCGCAGAAGCGACGGGACTGGAACACCTTCTTGCAGTACCTGAGGAACCACAAGCCGCCATTGACGTTGGCGCGCTGTAGTGGAGCTCATGTGATCGAGTTCTTGAAGTACTTAGACCAATTCGGAAAGACCAAGGTCCACATAGCTGGGTGCCCCTATTTTGGCCACCCGAACCCCCCAGCACCTTGCGCGTGCCCGCTGAAGCAGGCGTGGGGGAGCCTCGACGCCCTGATCGGACGACTGAGAGCGGCCTACGAGGAGAACGGTGGACGGCCGGAGTCGAACCCGTTCGGGGCGAAAGCCGTGAGAATTTACCTGAGAGAAGTCAGGGAAGGGCAAGCCAAGGCCAGAGGGATTCCTTATGAGAAGAAGAAGCGAAAAAGGCCTACGGTTACCGCAACTAAGGTGGATGTCAACACGTCCGCAGGGAATACTGGCAGTGGCGGCGACGGCGAGAGTAAAGATGGCACTGCTGCTAGTGCCGCAAGCGGTGGTGCTGACGGTGTTGACGCCACTGTTAGCGGAGGTGGATGTGTTGCTGCTGCCTCAGGAACAGGTACAGGTAGTGCTACTGTTACTACTACGACAGTATAGTATTTTAATTCAATCATTTTGATAACTTTTTTCTTCTACCTTTTCCCACTACGATCTATTTTTGGTTTCAAGAAAATTAATTGTGATTACGGCCTTATATAAGTCACATACTCTTGGCGATCTTCTCAGACTGACGGAATCGACCCCCCCGGTCAAAATTAACCTATTGGAACTATATATATATATATATATATATATATGCATAACTGCATATCCATAAATGTATAGCACTCTTGTTGGTTACCAGCTAGCTAGGTCAATCACCAACTGTTTGTTCTTTTTCCTTTGTTCAATTGCGTGTAGATCGAAAGAGCTCGATGAACTGAACCTACAAAGCTCTGGTTAACTTTGCTCCTCTTTTCCTATATATCAACCTTAACTCATACTTGTGTAACCGTGAAACGCGAAAGTATATAGATAGCTCCAAAAGCCTTTCATTTTCTGGCTGAACTCATGCTTCGTCTCTCTCTGTTTGATTTGGGATTACTGTTCAGGGCGTGAGAACTACATTCTCACTAGGTATACTATGCCACCGAGGAAACTTGCAAGCACATCATTCATTTGCTTTCATTATGACGTTTGGTTTTTTTGTCTTGACCTGGTGGTGAGAACGCTGATCCAATCACAACTGGGCACTTGCATAATCAATCCGGTGAAAGTTAAGGCTTTGAACACTGAAACTTAAAAATCGCTATATGATAGCCTCAGCTATCCATCCTCTCTCAATTCCTCCCTTGGCTAAATGGAAGTAATTAATTGGGTATATAATAGCCCTTAATTGCTCCCTCTACCCCCATAATTGAAAATCATTTTCTCGTTTGATTTTGCTACTAGCTTAAGCAAGAAATTAAGGCAAAGACATTGAGAATATGGGTCAAATAGGGTCCAATAATGGCCTAGTTTAGTAATTCATAAGACCAGTACTACTCCAGGAAACTGTTCATCTGGACCCCAGGGAGGTTCTCTGTGTAGATCGATCTGCTGGCCTCAATCTATCTGTTGTATTGACGTACACGTGCGCTTGTATCATTTTTACACATTCTTCAGCTCCTGTTTCAGGTGGCTTCTCTTTACAATTCGGGTCGAAGCATTTTGTTGGCATTATATCGTTGGCTTGGGCATTAAGATTTTGGCTTTATTTTGTTGGTGTTTTTGGGATTTTAACTCTTTCATCACCTTCTTGTTTTGTTCCTTCCTTACCTTGCCTTTTTCTCTGTTCTAAGATACCTATAATTGACATTTCTTTCTGTGATAATAACACCCCTAGAAAAAAATAGAGTCTACAAAGCATCAATGAAAATAAAAACTGATCCTCTTGTGATTGCTGCTCTTATTTATTCATTTATTTTTATATGGGAAACCCCCGCCTAAGCATGAAAGCGACAGCCAGCCAACCATTCCTCACTTGCATTTTATATAAATTATTATTTATTTTGTCTATTTTTATTATTATAAATCCTAGCTACGATTGATTATGTTGTGTTGTTATTATAGCATAGACCCACCAGCCACTGCAGAAAAAATCCACATTTCTGAATTTTAAATTGAATCGGATTTTTGGACCGTCCACTAAAATCATGAATCATCATCATCTACTCATAATGATGGACCGTAATGTATTGAAATTATTTCCTGGATTGCTTTTTTGTTTGGTTCTTCTTTTTCTGGCATTATTTTTTCTTCCTACGCTCTTCTCTCTGACTATATATAATGAATATTTCCATATAGCGAGAACTTTCGCTTTCTGGCCTTTTGTGGAACCACATAATTTCGTATGGGGCACTTTATTTCTCACTTTCCTTTGTTTTTTCTTTATTACGAGCGGTGGCCCCTGTTTCTCAAGAATATTTAAATTTATCGATCCTTTCTTCTGTCATCCTCCAACCTTTTCATAACTGTAAAACAAGTTCTCTCTCCAAATTAAACAAGGTCAACATGAATTTGAGAAGGGTATATATTTGTCGCGGCTGATCCATATTAAAACCTTAAACGCTCTCAATCAAACATTAAAGCCTATGTTATTGGGCAAGCATCAGGTAGAGCGTGCATGTCCTGTGGACTTTGAGGTCGAAGTGAGGGGCCCCAAATCAAAACCCTAATTAGCTTGCCTTTGGTCTTCATATTCTGCAAATTTATTGATTGCTTTTGGTCCCTCACTTTGACAGAACAGTCCATAATAGGGCCATGATGTTTTATCTCACAAAACGCGTTCTTGCTCATGTGTCAATATCAATGACGCGAGTTACGACGTTGGTAAAACTCAGCATATGAATTTATGAACAACATTTTACAGAGCTGAAAAATTCATAAATCCTCCCAAATCTCGGATTCATATATCTATCAAACTCCTCATAGCTTCTAACTAATATAACATGGAACCGATGCGAACCAATCACTGCATCGCAGCACAGTGTGTTAGTAAACTAATACTGATCATGGGTGCCTCAATCTTGCCTCTTATTTTGAGCGCGGCGCCTAGGGCTTTCAACTTCCGCTAGTTTTGACCTGAACGCATTTCACACAGTGGGGTGTGGACTATCGGTCTTCTTCGACGTAACCGTGAGGAAGTAATCAATATTTTCCGCGCCTAGAGAGAGAAGGGGGGGAAGAACCCAGTAAAATTACAAGATGATATGAAATATATCGTCACTATATCTACGGACACAGGTGAACAGGTTCGTCGCGCAGCTAGGTTTTTTTATAAGGATCGTTTAATAATTAACCTACGCGCTGCATGGAGCAGAAAGTGGGCCATGTTCTGTACACAGAAAGAGACCTAAAAGATATACAACCCAGTTATGTTATAGGCTTGGGAGAGATAATACATATATATATATATATATATAATGCATGTGAATATAAATGATGCGCGCACACTGGAATCGGAATTCCGTATAGGAAGCGTACTTCATTTAAGAGGAGGAGGAAGGGGTTTTCTGGTAGATGGGATCGGTTTGTAGTTCGGAGGATATGAATATGGACAAACAGTGTGTGGTGGGGTTGCCTCTTTAATTTGATCCCACCAATAATATCGATCCCACCACGCTCCTTCACCTATTAATATTACTGCTCTTGCTCTTGTCCGAGACAAGGACCCTTTTTGAATTGTTTCAACAGTATCTGGTATGGCCTCGAAAGGAATATAAACTTGTTATCTGCGTGCATACATATATATAACCCTCTGGAAATGGAGCCTGCATCAGGGACAATCAATCTGGACTCTCTTAACTTTTTCTTTGGTTTCAGCAGTCGATGGATGTCGAGGGAAGCTATATATAAATATATACTCCTCTGGTCCTATTTATAAGGCAGAGAAAGAAATTTTTTTTGCCTTATTTATAAGTCACTTCATTAAAGTTTTAGGGTGTGTTTGGATGAAACCAAACCGTGGTTTGGAAAAGTGATTCTGGAGAATAGATTCTGGAAAAAATAGATTCTGTGAAGAATAGATTTTGTAAAAAAGTGATTCTGAGAAGTGAGAGTGTTTGGATAGTTGTTATCAGAAGCACTTTTTATATATACAAATTACTAAAAAAAAGACATAAGTTAATATGATAATTACAGAAAAAATAGATTTTATGATATATTTTAATTTGAAGAAATAAAATTGTTAATAATATGTTTTTTACCAACATAATTAATAATACATAAGATAATATAATTAATAAATAATTAATGTCTATATATATTTATAAAATATAAGATTAAATATATTTATAAAAAATATGTTTATAAAAAAAATAACAAGATACATATCATATAGGCCCTCACACTCTCCCTTTTTTCTCCAAAAGCAAAAAAATTTTGCTTTTTCCAAAACCATGGTTTTGGAGTCAAAACCATGGTTTTGACCCAAAACCATGGTTTTGGTTTTTGGAGAGGCTGTTGGGGTAGCATTTTCCTCAAACCATGGTTTGGGGTGCTATCCAAACAGAGTCTTAATCTGAATGTACTAATTCGTCTTTCATTTATTATACTGTAGATAGTTATATTTTTTGAAAGATGTATATATTAAATAGGAATAAAGATGAAAAGTTATTATATTTTAATAAAAAGTTAATGTATTTTAAAGTTTTTCTTGATCTGTATAAAATATGTTGAAAGTGTCTCATGAATAAAAGCAGAATAATACATATGCATATATAGATATAATAAATGTCATGCCGTATTAAAAATTCACAGGCCCCCTTACATGGAAATGAACGGTCGACAAGGTAACACGTAGGGTAACTAGTGTCACAGTGTTTTGAGCCACATATGTGTGCGTGTGGAGGCACGTGATTTTCCCAATAAACATATGTACTTATGGTAAAATGCACCACACCAAGCTGGCTAACCTTTCTCATTGGATGTGAATTCCATAGAGGATAGGGGCAAATTAACGTGTATATTTATAATAAATAAAAACAGTCTTATGTTTTTCATCGTCAATACATCATCTTAGATTTACAGTGAATCTTATTACTCATGTAATATAAGATTGTACTTGAAAAAACATGGGATTCGCTTTAAACTCAGAGTTTGGCTATATAAAAGAAAGACTTCATTTCTCCCGGCCACTTAAGTGTGATATGTATTGATCTTATATAGTTGCTTTTGTGACGCTTTTATGTAGATTTCATAGAGAATCTAATTTCACATACTTGTGGTAAAATTTGTGATGATTTTTTCGTAAACAAAGTCAGGTCAAGTTCTTCATACAAACCTTTCAATTATTTTATGATTCCAAACTTGACTATCGACTTCTAATTGGTGTGTAGTCTTCATATGGTTGGATGATCGTAAATAGGAACTAGTTTCAGTGCTGATCACATTTATAAGTACCCTAAACTCATTAGATCTTAACTATTGATATCTCATTTGAATGGTCATATTTTAAATTTTAAATTAATTATTTTTAAATAAAAAATATTTTTTAAAAAATAATAGTTGACATATTATCTTTAATTTATTTTATATTCTATACCTACTAAGATAATTATATTGAACAAATAAAAAAGATTAAATCTGGACCATCTAAGTGAAATCTAGCTGGTTAAGATCTGATGGGTTTAAAGTGTCTATCAAAATAATGAACACCGATTCCTCGTAAACATGGGTATAATCATTTGCCAATTGATTCGGATGGGGACAATTAATGTTGGATGCTCCTTATTTTAATTACTAATTATGAGTTATCTTAATCTTATTTGGTAAAAATTAACGTCAATAATGAATTATATTAACACATTCTTATCATTAAATTAATTAGATTTCGATGTGTATGAAAAACTTGTTTCAAGAAGTAAGTTGATATTACAAATAATTTACCCAATTCATAACTCAACATGGTTTTTTGAAAAAAAAAACTAACATAATCAAAGAAAAAAAGAAAGAAGATGTGCCCTCAACTCAAATGTTTTTTGCGAGTGGAATTTGCATTTGAAATGGTTGGGTGGTTATTGCATTTTGATGTGAGAGTTAGGTCTCCAAATGCATGTACATATGGAGACAGCTTAATCAGTGGAGAGCTTCTAATGGCCTAGATCCAATAATTGATTTGATTGTTAAAAGTCACCCCTATTTTGTTTGATTCTATATATATGTTTCCTATGACAAAATTACATAACTACCCTAACGAAAATGTGAAAAGGAAAAAAAAAAAAACAGTTTTGCAAAGCAGTGATGAAAAATGAGAACATTAAATTAAAGAGATTATTTCGTGAGAGGATCAAAACAAATATAAAAAGAATTCAAATTTCTTGGGGAGCCAAGTTGTGATCACAATAATTGAGGATGGATGCACCATCGTGTGCAGTTCTAGAAGCCAATGGCCAAAGAATCTATCTCGTAGTGATGCGTAGTGTGTGCGTTTCAATTACGTTCTTCTTTAATAATTAAATGGGGTGGCTATAATCTCTTCTTTATAAAGAATAATATATCAGGATATGATATCAATCATTGTCCCTGTATATCTGACAAATGCTGACGTTAGTGGGGGAAGATTAATTAAAGATTTATTCATTATTTTTGTCGTATAAGAAAACTTGTGAGCTGTTTTTATAGAGAAAAGCAGAATATTAAAATGTTGAGGGCCCTAGATGTCTCTATCAACGATTTACCCATATAACTTATGTATATTGTTAATTATGGGAATTATTAAGATATTACCTCTTATCTTTAATATTAAAACTAGTTTGACTTTTAATTTTATCCTGAATATAAGATCATAATTTATTTTATCTTTTATATTTATTTTTTAAATAGCTCTTCTAATAGTTTACATATGTTAAATGTTCTATCAAATAATAGTTCTAGGTAATATATATAGGATATTTTAGAAAAGAAATTATTTATTTATTACAAACAACTAATTTAATTTTTTTTTAATTTACTCAAATTGGTCAACTAACTCTTATATTACCTTTGGTCCTTAATATAAGAGCTAATTGAATAATTTGAGTAGATTAAGAAAATTAGTTAAATTAGTTATCTGTAATAAATAGGTGTTATTTTTTTAAATATCCTTACTAATCAAGTATATTAGTTACAACTACTATTATTATAATGACTATTTTGAAAAAAATTAATAAATATGACAGACAAAGTGAATGGTGATATTATATTTAGGATCAAAAGAAAAATTAAATAAACTCTTATATTAGGTAACAGAGATAGTACGTTATTTTCTATGTTTTTATTTCCAAATAAAAACGAAATTGAAATTGAAATAATACAAGTAACAAAAGTTTTACAAACAATGTTTTTTTAATAGATAAATAAGGGACTGGGCGCTGATGACTTAATGATAAGGGGTGCCCGTGTTTAGGGGAGCTTTTGGTGGGAATCATAAAAGGCACGAGCGTCGACAGCAGGATTCGAACCTGCGCAGGCAAAGCCCAACAGATTTCGAGTCTGTCTCCTTAACCACTCGGACATATCGACGCGTTTGGTGTGGGTCACATTAATATGCTGAAATTTAATCACTGTTGCCGAAAGGGTTTGTTTTACTACAGCGAGCTTGATATCAAAGTCTCGTAATTAATATGTCAGCATCAAAAGATCGTTCTAGACTTCCAACAAAGTCCTTTTGAAAAAAAAAAAAATTCAATTAAAATTCTGCTCTTCTCGTTTTATTTTTAAGTCTTTTTCAACATGTTTCATACAAATTAAAAAAAATCTTAAATTTTATTAACTTTTACTTAAAATTTAATAACTTTCTAATTTTATTCTTATTTAATATACTCCTCCGATCCTTGATATAAGACTTAATTATTGAGTTGACTTTGACTCTAAATATAAGATTTATTTTTCATATTTATCAATTTTTTCTAATTTTTTTTTCTAAAAATACTTTTTCAACCGTAATCAAGTGAAGGAGGGAAGGAGGATATTAAGAAAGATGATTATGGTGTTTTAAGAAAAATATATCATATTTCTTATAATTAACTAACTTACTTAATTTTTTTAATTTAATCAAATGAGTTAAATAGGTCATTTATTAAGAACCGGAGGAGTACATTATACTTCATGTAAACAAAATTAATATAATAATAAATGATTAGTAAAATTGTATATCTATACAAAACATTTCTCTCAGTGTCTTATAAATAAGACTAAAAACGTTCTCCCTTTCTATTATATAAATAGGACCAAAAGAATATTTTTTAACTTACGCTTTATTTTTATTTTTAAGTTGATTTTGCTCAATTCCAACCACCTGTAGGACATGAGAATTTTTCAGACTAATAATCAGCAGTTTCTCTGATACTATCTTTGACATTTGACCCAGCACATGGAGTGGTTTGATTGATAAACAAACCGGGTAACCTTTTAGAGCAGCCACTCAGCAAATAGCACTGCTTTCGATTTTATGGATTCCAAGCATGAATTGAGGACGCAGGGCTACTTTGGACCCGAATAGAGCCATCCATTATACATATTGGACTGTTTGATATGTAGTCCGTCACACTAATAATATCCACTGACAATTCGAAATTACAATAATGCAATTTCTTTCATTCTTCTTCAAGCTGCAAATACTTTCCGAACACAGCATAAGCTGGTATTCTTCTTGAGAATATATGAAAACAGTGATTTCAAGCTACCTGGGTTCAGGTCTGTTCAGACTCAAGGTCAAGCTTTTTGCGATATGGTCTGATGAACTCCAAGCATAGTCAACATATAATACATCTGGGAAATGCAAAGCATTTCAAGTAACAAGGTCAGCCTCATCTCGATCTGGGGGAACCACATCTAATCTCATCATACTCCTATATTCATCAGGAATCGGAGCTCCAGCATGCACACATAGTTCCACCACAGCTGGAGCCTTGCCATAATACCTCTTCAAATCATTGTTCAAAGCAGGGCCATTAAGATCCTGAACATGCCATACATAATTTGGACCTACAAGATCATCTATAGTGGCTTCTTGCCATGCATGCAAACCATTTCGAGACTGATGCTTTGATGCTTTACATATTCTTACTTTGTGTCCCTTAGGACCCACCTGGACCTCAGGACAATATCCACAAGTATTTACAGTATACTTCTCCATTATTCTCCTTGCACCTGATGTCATCTCAAACCAAGAGTTCAGTGTCTTTATGCCTAAATTCCTCAATGTTTTCCTTTCTTCATCGCTCAACTGCTCTAAACAGTTTCTGCCATTCTCCACAAAATTCTTCTTCTCCATCAAATCCCTCAAATCATCTACAGGCTTGTTCAATATACTAAGCGACTCAGCTGAAGAACTGTCATTCTCACAAGAAAGTTTTCTTGCACTTTCGTCCCCATCCATGACTTTCTCGAAATCTACTATTCTTCCCTCAATACAATACACAGGTTTTGTTCTCCTTTTAGTGGGATACTTTTCAAGGTCAAGACCAGCTTGTATACAGAGTTCTGCAATGGCGGGAATACGAGGAATGACATGCTTTTCGTCATGCACAACTCTTGGTTTACCAACACGATCAAAAAGATGGTAGCATTTTGGAAAGAAGACCACATCTTGAACCCCTCCCCTTCCCCAAACATGCATTGCATTCCGGAAACCACTCTTCGGCCCTGTACATGTCCGGATCTCGTGACCCACTTGGCCAATGTGAACCTCTTTACAGACTCTAATAGGAAACAAATAAATGTTAAGTTCGCAAACAAAAGCTGATGTAAATTGTTAAAATTTGCACTTGAAAACTTCACACAAGTTGAAGGAATAGATCAGAAACACGAAATAATGAAGACTCAATATTATGGTGGATTTTGGTTGGCCTATTCATGTTTCATGTATTCTAGTTATCAAATGAAACCCAGCCTTTTCATCTCTCATAATAATAATCAGGTCCTACACAGCTTTATATCTTGCCATATTCATGCTTCACAATAAATTTATTTTAAAGCGAACCGTAAATGAGGTAAATAGTCTAGTAACATAGCTCCAGAAGCGGGACAGACCTTCCACATCTCTATGGCCATGTCGGATGGTGATGCAAAGAGGCATGAGTTTTATATAGGAACACATTCAGTCAATCAAAATGAATTCCTTCAGATTATGTAGTTACAACTCTGAATGGCATATGGGAAGTCAATGGTAAATGTGTGTGCCTAACAATTACCCTTTTAAAAAGCCAGCTCAAGCTTCTGTGATAAATATCTCAAATAGAAGCTATGACATGAATACCATCGATTTCAGGTCAAGTTTAAACCCGAGTCTTCATGGAATGATGCTTATCTCTCATATTACTAGCGCATATAATCACCAACGTCAAATCTTGATCAATGTTTGGAATTGGAAATCACAATGAAAAGAAAAATGCTATTCACCGAAAGCTTAAACATGTTGGCTACCGGTCACAACATCGAGAAATGCTGATAATGTCTTCCTGCATATGCAACGAAAATCCATATGCCTACTTGCTAATATGACAATTGCTGTGTCTTGATATGCACCATTTGCAGTACTTCAACATCAAACAAGCAATCATCCATAGTGAGCTTATGTTGACCATTTGCTGGTATGACAAGGGAACGAATTAGCTACCTGCAGCGTTGGACGCGAATTATTTTCACAAGCTCCGACAAACCACAAAGAAGAGACTGACGAGCTTGATAGACTTGACGAGCGACTTCGACGAGTTCAGGAACCAACAAACCATTGTCAGGGGGTTCTTCGAGCATCCGGCAAGGCTGCACCTTTCGAGCTTCTCTCTCCGCTCTGGCCCTTCGAATCAAAACTTTCATGGGCGTCACATATGGCTTTCTCTCTGACTTTCTCCTGCAAGGCTTGGGCACGTCGCAGTACGAAGGGTCATCTGGGTCGTCTCCATAGTTAAGCCTCCTCTCCGACGAAAATAATAGGTTTCTGTTCAAACGACTGCACACTGAATTGAGGAGAGAAATATCCGATACGACTCTTGGGCGCATCTCCCACTGATTTTCTGCTCAATCAAAGTGGATGGGAAATGCCGGCTTCCGGAGAGTGTGTCCGTGCTGTGATGGCGGAAATCTCCGTCGTCCATTCAGACGCCTCACTGGCACAAGATGAATATGGAGCCCGACTCGGCTCAATAAGTGTTCTGTTTCAGCCCATCTTTGGCCCATGGTTTGACTAGAAGAAATTGATCTGGCCCATAATTACTTGCCCTTACAAATTCATCGTTATCCATACCACTCGGCCCTTCTCCATGTACATCCTACGCTCCACTTGAAAATTGAAACTCCTTTATAGCAAAAACAAAACTGTGATACTCCAAGAAAAGCAAAGATAATACATACGGAAGAAAAATGTAAAACGTAAAAGGATGGTCTCTAGATGAATAGTGAGATGAGTTATTCAAATTATCAGGAGAGAAAAATGCAAAAGCACGGTATCCGGATGTATCAAAAAAGGAATTTTTCTTCTTCTTATTTTTAATTCAATTTCGAATTTGTTTTAAGAAAATTCAGAAGAAGGAAGGTAAACTATTTTAAAATTCAATTGAATACTGTAAAGATTGAAATTTCACATCTCTTGCAATAATTTCTCCTCCTTCAGAAGTCCTTCACTAAATCATCTTTTATCTTGGAGAAATAACTTCGGGTTCGGCAAATATTAGTAAATTGTTTTGAAGGAAATAGTAGGGTAAATTTTCGGTGTAAAAGCTGATTCTGAACATTCCTTTTTTTCTGCCAACACTCGTGTCCGTAGATAAATAAATCAAGTAGTTCGAGGCAGAGATTGATTGTTTTTTTTTTTTTTTTTTAAAAGGAGTGGAGATTTCCTCACTAGGATGGCGCTGGGGACTTCGAATGAATTGACTCCCAACAAGCCAAACCAGTAGACATTTTTCCAACATAAACAACATGATATATAGTCAAATCTCTTGGCCGTGTTCTGCTTTGATCATGTAGTCTGCATCATCTTTAGTCTTCCACTTCCACTCTGAGATGGCACTTACTAGTTGTATTGACAGACACTACAATAGTTTGAAGATCGAGTACTAACCCATCACAAGTTCTACTACAGCAAACCACTTAGAAATCAAACAGGATTGTGCTAGAGAATGGGGTTAGAGAGAAATGATAGCTCCCTAATCCAATCTTGTTATTGTAATGACTTCAGAGTTATATCATATAGAGCTCAGTATAAGACCCCCACTTGCTCTTACTTGACACGTGTACCAGATTAGTTAAAACTGGCTTAAAAACTAATTTGGCTAATAGATTGGCCAATCTATGCTGCTCCTGGCATGTTCATCCGAGTCATCCATGATGTAACGGTAGACCTTAGTAGTTCCCATAAGTTAGGCATCACTGATTCCTCATCACAAACTGAATGCTTAGACTTCGTATCCATCATTTGATTAGCATCAAATAATACTTGGCTGCAACTTTTGGGTATATCAGTGCCTTTATAAGCTTTACAAATATAGCTTATAAAGTTTTCATAATCCTGTGGCACCCAAAAAAAAAAAAAAACAAAGAAAAAGAAATCAAACTTTTTAGAAGTGCATTTCACTCTCTATAGCTATTGTTCATCACAACAAAAGCCATGCGAATAGTAGAACTAACCTCATATAGTGGTTCTCCATCCACAACTACCCATGGAACATACTTATGAGGAGGCTGCAGAGCATTCGTTTCAGCTGCATACTTAAGCTCCAGCTGCATAAAAATGGTAACTTCTGCTTGAGAAGGTTTTGGCGAAACAATGATTCATCGATCAAAAAGCTATCTGTCACAACTTTTTGACCATCTGGAGACAGAGTCCACATTTTGCAAGTTTGGCAATAATTGAAAAGAAGACGTTTGATAATTTATCTTAAAAGAGAGATGAATATTCAGAATCAACACGTCTGGTAGATCCATACTACTGGTTTTGTAAATAGTTGTAGACTTGAAACAAAGGAGCACTGTGTCTTGTATCAGTAGAAAGTGATTCAAAGATTACCCCAAAGCTACAATGCCAGAGTTGTGTACTTTAACAAAACAATGACGATGCTAAAGTAATAGTAGTAGTAGTAGTTCCTTTGTGGTGAAAAGCGCAAGTGATGGTTAAGCTCAGGTAAAAGTACTCTTCGTTGGTTATTCCATATATACACTTCAAGAAAGAAACAAGCAGTTCATGAGCACATCAGACTGTTAGAGAAAAACCATTACCAGATATATCCATGGTTTAAGCATCAGATTTACTATCCCAATTTTAGACCAAGGTTTCAAACTCTATTGACACTGCTTCTCTTCCAAATTTCCATTTTAAACTAGGAACTGATTACTGCTACGAAAAATTTTCATTGTGATGAACAGATTACGGAGGGGGCATAAGCCACATTCTTGATAGTTTAGCATTTCTATTTCTCAAGTTGCCACAAATTGTCTTTCATTTAGCAGGATTTGTAAACTTTCAAGATTTTTAAATATATGAACGTAAATGTTATTAGAGAGAATCAGATAACATCGAAGAGTCGTGTTGATCTCACTGACAAAATAGTTTGAACAATAGAAAGTCTTATTTATTACTACCTCCGGTTCTTAATATAAGACTTTGTTTGACTTTTACTTTAGTCCTAATTATAAGACTCCAATCCACCTTGTTTCTCATATTTATGCATTCTTTCTCAAGATAGCCCTCTAATAAAAGTAGTTCTAGCCAATAAACTTGATTAGCAAAGATATTTTAGGAAAGACAATACATATGTATTACAAATAACTAACTTAACTTATTTTCTTACTCTCTTCAAATTAGTTAACTAACTCTTATAATTAGGACCAGAGATAGTGTTTAGTAGGGATAGCAGTTTTACTAAGTATGAGGGCTACGCAGTTCTACTCAATGGTTACTAGGAAAATATTACAATCTGGGCAGCAATCCTCTTAGGCCAGCAATTTCATAGCAAAGAAAGATGCAAATTAGCACGAATTACAAATTACTAGTGATATTTAACACAAAGCCTCGACACATTGCAAGGATATTTGACCAGCATAAACACATAGCAATGATAAAACATTAAATTTTATCAAGAATCAGAGAAAATCACAAACCTCCTTTCCATATTTGCTGGTATAGCATTTATCAATAGGTTTTGGATCCAGATCCAATTTCTGAAAACATGATTCCCATTCTCGGTACTTTAAGTCATACACTAAAGCCTCAACACAATATATGAAAGGAAAATGTTCATCCTGCCATAAACACGAATATAATTAGGTAGTTAAGAGTGTGATACAAAAGTAATATGAGTTATTTTCATATTAAATCAACAATAAGATCAAACTAAGAATGATTCGTGACATTAGCACTCGAGAGGAATTCTAGCATATCATCGAAGAATCCATCTCCCCAGTAAATGTTCTATTTTCTGTCGTCTATAACCCCATTAATATCTTTCCCTTTTCAACTCGCCCAAGTAAATTACAGATCCTTTCAACGCTACATTCCATTTAAAGAAATACCAACACTCAGAACAAAAAAGGATAAAACAAGAAAAAGTACCGCTCTCCGTTTATGGACCAGTCTACCCATTGATTTCTCAGTCTCTCTCACTATCAAAGCGGAAGTCTTACCAGGTCAGGCCATATATCAATTGCGCACGCTTCCACGGTGTTCAGTAAGCACTCATATGGGCCATGCTGCAATCGTCATGGGAAAAAAACAGCCGCATGTTAATTCAGGCAAATGGAACACATAAACACATAAACGAAAAGTTCAATTTAAGAGGAATATATAGATAGTTCCAGCTTTAAAACTAAAAAGGAACCCCCCCCACTCCCACCGATGGGGAAAAAAAAGGAAAAGGAAGGGGAAAGCCTACAAAAGAAGAGCTCATAGCAAATTGAGGGAGAGAGTGTTCATTTGAAGTACCTGACAATCAAAGGTGTTGTTTCCCCTGAGCTTGGCATTACCCCATGGAACGAGCTTGAGATCGACGATGGAGATAAGGTCGTCATCGAAGAGCTTGACCAGGTAATTGACGATGAAATTAGCACTGTAAGGGCACAAGCTTTCATAGTATAAACCCACAGAAACCTTGTGAGAATGGGAGGAGCGCAAGACTTGGGAAGGCAAGGAGGGAGGGAACAAAGCAAAGATGGAAAGGCAGAAGATAAGGGATGAGGTCATCTTCCAAGACCCCATGGTTGAAGGAGCTGAATTGGAGAGCTGCGAGGAGGATGGAGGCTATGGAGTTCCTTCGGTCACACTCCAAGCCGCTAGGATCAGCGGCTCAGGGTAAAATCTACAGCGCCATTTTTGCATGCGAACAAGATTCAGACAACGAATCACCTAGGTTTGTGCACGTGGAAGAATTTTTCTCGATTGCAGCTGCTGGCTTGCATTAGAGCCACACGAGTCCCTATAATTCAAAACGATTTATAGCCAAAGTCGTTTTAAGATTTCACCAAAAGCCCCTGAGGATAGCCACTTTTAATCTTGTCTCCTAAAATTTGAAACACATAATTTTGATAAGTAAAACAAACTTCAAGACCAAAAATAAAATTGAATTTAGAACTAAAGTTATTGATTTAAATTTTAGAAATCAAAATCAAAATTAAGTCATGCAAAAAAAAATATCAAAATTAAATTAAAGTTTATTAACTAAAAATAATATTAATAGTTTTTGTTATTGTTATTATTTAACAATCCCTACCCAGTGTTTTTTGTTTTTGGGGGAAAGCCCTCCGAGCGTTTAGTGCATGGATGAGTGCAAAAGAAGCCCGTATTCTGTTACGTTTAATAAACTGCATACTCAGCAGTCAGCACCACTGCCCCGCGCCAAGCCAACCACGCAGCTACTTAATGACCGGTCCTCACCGTCCACGTACTTCCCCCTGAACGGTTATAAGTCCCCCAAAACCGCCAGAGAATCTTCACCTCCCTTTTTCTCGCGTTGCCATCTTCGTTCTCTTCTTACTGTAATTTTTTGTTGCATCCTTTGCTCTCTCCTCTGCTTTCTCTCTGTCAAAATGCTTATAGCCAATACTTCCTTCTCATTCTCGCTTTCACAGAGAGCACAGCTTCTGTCTTCTCTCTCACATCGTGGTCCCATTCACGATGCTGTGAAGACCCCGAACAGTGCATGCAGGAGCAGATTCTCCTGTAGAGATGTGGGCAGTAGGTTTGCTATACAGGCCTCTAAGGAGGATGATACTCGATCCATTCCGAATGTAATTTTCGAACCCCTCGAGGAAGTGAAAACGAAGCTCCATGTCATTCCCGCTGAGCCTCAGGCATCACTGGCTCGTCAGCAGTACAATGAGCAGTGTGAGGACGCCCTCAATGAACAGATCAAGTGAGCTTCACATTCTTATTATGTTAAATTTTGTCTGTATTTAGTTGCGTGCTGCTATCCTTCATTTTAACCGTCATGCACTGCTATCTGATTTTCATCGTTTGTTTTTACTGTGTTACATTTATTCTCTCTTCACGGAGTCTCTGTTCAATCGCCCTCCGACTTTCTGAGTCATTCATTCGTCCTTTCGGTTCTTAGTGTTGAGGCTAAGTTGGCTATCCTCATAGGAATAATCGGTAATTTGGTAAGTAATAAGTACCTGCAAACAGGCACAGCATCCTGCTTTTCTTAACCATTATTATCTAGTTAAGATGATCAGAGAGAGCTCTGATAGTCCTTATCATGCTGACAATTTTAGTAATGATTGTAAAAGATGGTTCTCGACCATTTACTTGCCTCTTCAGGTTTAAACTGCAACATGCTGTTTTCACTTTGTGTCTACTCGAGGTGGATACAATGTTCTTAGTTCTGCAAGTATCTCATTGCAGCTTTTCTTTCCTTCGAATCAGTGTGGAATACAGTATCTCCTACGTGTATCATGCCGTGCATGCCTACTTTGACCGAGATAATATCGCTCTCAAGGGACTAGCCAAGTATGAATCCTAAGTTCCTTCGTCGAATTTGGTTGTAAGTTGATTACTGATAAATTAGTATATTACACGCAACGTTTGTAGATTTTTCAAGGATTCAAGTGTGGAAGAGAGACAGCATGCTGAGAAATTGATGGAATACCAGGTGTTTGTTGCTTTGCAATGCATTAATTTTCCTAACTCACTATTATTTCTTTTCCGTTTAATCTTAAGTTCATATTATTAAATTTACTTTCTGATAATTACCAGAATATAAGAGGAGGTAGAGTTAAGCTGCAGTCACTGCTGATGCCTTTGTCAGAATATGATCATATTGAAAAGGGCGATGCATTAAATGGTAAGATGTGGGGCAATGCCTTTTATTCTGACTCTGGAGATTAACTCTGACATTTAAAGCAACTCACGAGATGCTGGTGAATAATTTTTATTTTGCCAAATTCATCAATATTTTTTTTTTCCATCTAAATACGAATTATTTGTCTGGAGCTTCTGGAGGGTGCTTCAACTTCTATGGCATAATAATTCATTCCGGTTCCGGCCATCTAAACGTTCAACTTCTGAAATCTTGTTGTGCTGTGCTTTGTACTTTTTTCTTCTTTTTTAATATAACTCAGAGTATTAGACTTGAGGCTAATTTCCTGAGAGCGTTAAGATTAACACCCTCCCTTTGAATTTGTGTTTAACCAACAACTAGTTGGTTGTATTTTGTTCTTATCAGAGAAGTTCTCGATGCGAGCATCGCCTATGAGAGTTATATGTGATAGTTTAGTTTAGTGTATTTGTTGCTTTCGGTTGTTCCTGAATTTCTGGAACCATGCGCGTTCGGAGTCGTGGTTTTTGACTTGTTAAATGCTGATACTGGATGCCCTGTCGTCCTGCAGCAATGGAACTTGCATTGTCTTTGAAAAAGTTGAACAATGGGAAGCTTCTTGATCTACACCAGGCAAATTTCCCAGCCCAAATTAAACTTATTATATAGATTTTTAGATTACTGTTAATTTTCCACCCAATAAGACGGTGCAGCTCAAAATGGACTTTATATCACTAACGCAGTTGGCAAATGAGAACAATGATGCGCAGCTCACTGATTTTATTGAAAGCGAGTTTCTTGCCGATCAGGTAAAGCAACATCCTGTGATTCTTGTTGTCATGACATCGGAAAGATCATTTTATCAAAAGACGATTGTTATCTTCCTTATTTTCGTTCGGCTTCAGGTTGAGTCCATCAAGAAGATCTCAGAATATGTGGCTCAGTTAAGAAGGGTGGGCAAAGGACATGGTAATTGCTTGAGTCATTAACCACACTAATTAATTTGTACACACACTTCTTGCTTCATAAATTACGGTAATTGGTTGGTGGGCTTGCAGGTGTCTGGCACTTTGATCAGATGCTGCTCAAAGAAGCTGTGGCAGCTGCATAACACATATCTACACTTATAAACCTGGCCTACTTCTCCTCCGATGCCTTTCCCTTTTAATGAAGACATGTCTCTTTTCTCCATGCATACTTCTACTCCCTGTTGGAATTGGTTACATTAAGCTTACCATGGATCCTGGTGAGCTTCTTCATATAGAACCAGTAGATCATAGAACCTATGATAAGAACAAGATACATAGTATTCTATTATGAGATGATCGATGATGCGAAATACAAACTAGCGAGTCATTGCATGAACACACACAAGATAGTATACAAGTACGTGGAAATAATCATTAATGATGATTATAGATATCATGCTGAGGAAGCCCTTTCTGCCTCACGCCTGAGCCTAGCTTCTTCAATGATACTCAACTTGATTCCCTTTCCTTTGGGTAAAGAGACCCATGGTCTTGAGCCCTGACCAATAATGAAAACGTTTTCCAAACGAGTAGCGAATTCGTTCCCAACAGCATCTTGGACATGGATGGTGTCAAAGGTGCCCATATGTTTTTCCTCCTCTTTATAACCCCAACTCGTCCTCTGTTCCTCCCACCCGTCACCATCGCAACATTTCCAACTTCAAACTTTATGAAGTCAGTGATCTTGTAGGAGTCTCGGTCAAGTTTTTATGGTGTCGTTAGCTTTGATAAGCGGGTCAGGATATCTGATGGTTCGTCCATCGTATGTGTTCAGATAGGGAATACCCCTTTTCCCAAACTGCACCGATCTCACCTTACAGAGCTTGAACTATATGAAGGAACTGACAGTATTAACATGTATCATAAAGTGACTTATATTCACAAATAGCGGTAAGTTAAAGAAGCAAACCTTTGCCTCGTCCTCTGTTATTGATCGCAAGCGAAAACGACCCTTGACATCATAGAGGAGTCTGAAGTTCTCGTTCGTTTTTGGAATGGATACAACGTCTGAAAAATTACGCGCCCGCACAATATGAATTTATATATTGATGATGCAACTCTTATATATATATATATATATATGCGTATAATTTGGAGGAAAGGAAAATATACCCATAAAGCCTGCAGGGTACTTCTGATCAGTTCTGACTTTTCCATCAACAAGAACATGTCGCTGCATGAGAATTAAAATGACTTCGCGATATGTGAGTGCATATTTAAGCTTGTTTCGGAGGATAAGGATGAGGGGGAGGCACTCCCTTAGCTTGTGAGGTCCAGGAGATGGCTTGGAGCCTGCATATAAAGAAGACGAGTCGTATTAAGTTTCTCATTAAGTCTGAAGAAGACTGCACTGCACATAAAAAAAAGACGAAAGCCTTTTGCGTACAAAAGCGCCTCCAAGCTTGTCAAGCATCCAATGTTTGGGAGCTTTGAGCCTCTTTAAGTGCTTCCTCTTCCCTCTAGCCTGTTTAATTATGGACCACAAAATTATGATTACTCAATTACCATCTGTAAAAAGCGTAATAAGCACTAAGCAAGATTAACAGAGGGGAAGGGAGAAGGGAAACAGATAATTGAAACTTAAAAAAAACAAGAATCAATAACCATGTTCGTCACTCTTGAGGTAGTTGTCAGGACAATTCGTCCAGGAATGGCATGAGGGCATCATGAAGCCCGGCCTAGCTCGGATTTATAAGATTCTGAGCTTTGATTTTCCCTGTAGTTACTTTCCACGTAGCCCTTCTTCACTCTTCTTCCTGGCTCTACACATTGCTGACGCACCAGTTTTCTGGTTTCTACTCGCGGCCAGAAAGGAATAGTCCCGACAAAAGAGGTGGTTAGGTATTATTTAAACTCGAAGTTAACAATTAAAATTGCATCAATCTTTCCATTTAGATTCATTTTCTCAGATCTTTGCTTGCCTGGGCTCATTAGTCAACTTCTCTTGCTTACTTTATGCTTGGAACGGGGAAATTAGGAGTGAGAAATTTTTTTAATAAGTTTGATTTAAAAAATTAGAAAAGTCTTTTGATTCAAAAATATATAAAATAAAATAGTAAGAAAAATTAATTAAAAGTTTTTAACTTTGTTTTAAAATTTTTTAAATTAAATTTATTAAAAAAAATTTTCCTCTCCTTCATTTTTTTCCGTACCAAACAAACCTTCAAAGTTTCCATACATTTAGGTAAAATAATTTTTTGTCCGAATGGCTTTCAACATTCAACAATTCAAGCATTGCCACGGATAGGACTGTGCCTTTCATTTAAACAAATATTTTCCTAGGGTCAATTCCCTGGCCCTTATCAGGCTTTTTTGCCCTTTATGTTAAAAAACATATTTTCCCTTCATTTATTTATCGAATTGAGATCTTTTGGCGGCAAGGGGTAAAAAAAGCGATGGGGGGCCCGTTCGCACTGACTACGGGAAATAATTAGGAACCAAAGTCTTTGTGCTTTCAGGGAACGAGAAAAATACTACTAGTACTTCAACTTTTATGTGCGCCAAAATATCTCATGTTCTAATCTAATCTCCCTTCCGGTACTAGCAACCCTTAGATCGGACTATGTCTGGGTTCTACGGTCAAGAAGGTGGCGGCTCTGCGC
>NW_021634131.1:0-40228 GCF_004799145.2 Neltuma alba | reverse complement strand
AGCAGATTTTAACAATATTGCATTTTCATAACTAACGTTTTAAGACATGGAAATTTCAGGGACCAAAACTATAAGTTAGAAATTTGAGGGATCAAAATTAAAATGGGTCAAAATTTGAAGGATAAAAAATTATATAACCCTAAATTTAATATCAATGTTTAAAATCTTCAAGTTATCTGATTCTCTCCCCTCTTAAGCACAAGATATAGTTAATTAAATTTATTTGATTTTAAATATAAAATCTTGACTTTTCCTCTCATTTAATATTTTTTTTTCCAAATCACTCTTATTTTTTCACAATTTTTCTCACTCTTTACCTGTCACATTAAATACTCAAGAAGAGTATTTAAGAAAATCACACGTTTTCACACAATGATAAAAACAGTCAATATACACCAATTTTTCTATTATCATCAACACATGTAAAATTAAATAAATTTCATTATTTTGAAAGTTTGATTAATTTTATACATAAACTAATACATATTCCATCGTCATAACTGGTATCGATTTATGTAACCCTCGGGATAAGTCAATGATAATTTAGTTTAAATCGAATTTAAATGTTAAATGCTAAAAAAAACATTATCTGACATTAAAAAGACCCAAACAACCTACTGTAAGGTAACAAATACTAGCATTGTTTGATACTATCTCCTGTGGTCATTAATATATATCACCTAAATAACTAATTTGCAAATATTAAAATAAATTAATTAAGTTAGTTAATTATAAAATTTGGAAACAAAATAAATTAAAGTTGTATATCTAGAACAAAGTTGAAACAACCATTTCGTCTAGTTTTATGGAGCTGCTTTGGGTGCTCATTTTAGAATCAGCATCCAAAATTCATCCTATCGAATTATATCCAAATAATATATTTTAAATTATTTTTTTATTAAGTGATGATAATATCACGGAAAAAGTGATGGTAAAAGATTATTTTTATTTGAACTATCTATCATTAAAAAAAATATTTTAAAAAATGAAAATATAAAATATTTAATTAAACCATTCAGATTATATCTAGATGGTCTCTAAATGGGTGAGCACTCACTCAAGCGGGTTCCAGTTTTTATAGGTAAAATCTTATTTTCCATCTACCTTTCCTCCAATATGCTCTTCTGTTTTATTTATAAGCTGAGAGGTTTTTCTTAAAATTCTATTTATAAATCACTTTATTAAATTTTTATGATGAATATACTATTTTATCTTTCATTGATTATTATAGTATAGACAATTATTCTTTTGAAAGATGTATATAGTAAATATGGGTAAAGTGAAAAGTTGTTATATTTTAATAAAAGGCTAATGCAATTTAAATTTTTTTATCTGTATAAAATATATTAAAAATATCTTATAATAAGATTAGAGAAGTGTATGGTAATTATTAAATTTAGACGTCTAATATCTCTGTCCATAAGAAATGGTCCCTTTTTACGGGGGAAAAAGAGAAGGTAGCTGGCAGCTACGTGAGGAGAACGCGGCATCGGTTTCATCAAATTATACTTTGTCTCTATAACATCAGACATGCTACTACTATATATTTGACAAATTAAAAAAGAAGAAAAAGAAATATCCTCTGATTTTAAAATATAAAACCTATTGTGTTAGTACTATCTTCGGCCTTAATTATAAAGTTAGTTGACTAATTTGAGAAGATTAAGAAAATAAGTTAAGTTAGTTATTTGTAATAAATAAACATTGTTTCCTAAAATATTCTTGTTAGTTAAGTGTATTGACTAGAACTATCATTATAGAAGGACTTTCTTGAAAAAAAATATATAAATATGAGAGACAAAGTGGATTTGGATCTTATATCTATGACTAAAATAAAAGTCAAATGAGGTCTTATATTAAAGAACGGAAATAGTATAATTTACACTACAAAATGAGTCTTATATTTAGAACCACAGAAGTATACTTTATGTCTCCATGATGGTTGACACCAATGGCCGCGATCTTCTTCGTTGGTAGAAGATTTCGGCGGATCCGTTCAGATTATCATATAAAATTCATATAATGCATGTTGAAGATGGACTAACACAATCACAACTGGCGACAAATGTTTTAAATACTACCCTCAGTTCTAAACACAAAGTCTCATATCAGTTGTTAGTCAGGTCTTGAATGAGACCTTATAATTTTATAATTTTCTTAAGATATAATCTTTCACTTGAATAGTTATGAATGAGTTTTCTAACTCATATGTTAGTATGCGTCAAACATGTGTAACACAATCAAAACTGTATTGGCAATCATAGCTTTTGGTCCAATCCTAACATGAAGGCATCTAAAATTTAATTCTATACTTATATTTCATCCCCTATATATCTCCTACGATAATCTTTCACTTTAATATGATCAATACTACCTTCTAATTCACAAGAATTAAAAAATTGTAGTTAACTTATTAATTCGTTTCAAATTAAAATTTTTCTTCCAACTCCCCCATGTTAAATAAGGATGCGAAGAGAGAGAAAAAAATACAAGGAGTTATATTTTGAGCATTAATTATAAAGATAAAATTAAAAATAAGATTAATTACCCTTCAAGTAACTTATATTTTGAATCAAGCCTTCTTTTAAAAACGTTATATTATAGGCCAAGGGAGTATTTTTTATCTTATAAATTGTGTATATGTGAGTATTGTTATTTAGTACACATCAAACATCTGCACACTATAAATTATTGAAGACTCGTTGGCAAAGGAAAAATAGAGAGACTCACATGAACAAGCGTTGTATCCACCACACACACACACACACAAAAGAGGTCCTTTTATCTCTTAAAACCAAGTTATTAATGAATAAATAAACCTTTAATGGGTGAAATCAAATGAATTAAGCTATTCAATTAATTAGGTTAGCCGAATTTTTTCCCCCAAAAAATAAGTGTAGCCGAACAATTAATTATTAAAACTTCAAGGTTTTCAAACTATAATTTCAACTCATCAGGCCAAACGAAAACCATAATTTCAAACTTATGGGCCACTTTTCTCCCTTAAATGCGTTGTATGTATAATTTTTTTAAATGCCAGAATTGAATTTTGATTTAAAAGTGAGATAATCATCATATTATCTCTTTACTCATCCGGATAATGAACCAATGAAGAACTTATTAAGAAAATAAATTGGTATTGGACCAATTTTAAATTGATGCAGCTCATCAAGTCATAGCTCTACATCATCACGCTATGTAGACCGCCTTATAATTTGTTGCGTAAAATCAACAATCAGATATTAAATATTTTTTCCAGCGAGATATAAATATTATTGATTGCCTCTCTCTTGTTTCAAAGAAATAATTACATTTCCTCACTTATAAGAGGAACTGTTTTTTCCCCTCTTGATGGAAACTATAGTGCCTCCAGCACTGCTTTCTCTTTAACATCCATTTTAGGAAGCCCAACAAGTTATTGTTAATTACTTGTTTTTAAAAAATCTCCTTTCTAGGAATAATAAATATATACTTGTAAATATGTAGTTGAGAATTTTAAAATATTGTGAAACAACAAAGGACAAAAATGCAAAAAAGAAAAAAAAACCTCAATGTTTCACATAATTCATAGACTTTGGTCGAGAGACAACAAAATTATACGAATTGGCCTTTCAATTATACTCTCTCTCATCTTTAATATAGAACCTAATTGTTATGTTAATTTTGGTTTCCAAATATAAGCTATTTTTATATATTTATTAATTTTTTTAAATTATCTTTATGGATATCTCTCAACCATAATCAAGTAAGTGAGAGATAAAAGATATTAAGAATAATGATTATGGTATTTTAAGAAAAACATTTTATATTTCTTATAATTAACTAACCTTACCTAACTTTCTTAATCTAATCAAATTAGTTAAATAGGTCTTATATTAAGAACCGGAAGAGTATTATGTATCATGCGCTTACTAATATACCGACATTACATTCATATTTAATTTGGCTGCAAATTAATATATTTGAACGCATATGTTCAATAGGGCCAAAAAAACGTGTATCAAATAAACTATGTGCAAGTAATAATATTTTATATTTCCACCAATAAGCTGTTTAGTCGAGATGGTAAGTAGTGTGACCCCCATAAGAAGAAGAACGCAAATTCAAATTCTGGAAAGCATACTTAGCTTGTTGGGAAAATTTTAACTTTAATATTCCCGATCCGACAGAAATTACTTTTAATTAGTTTAAAATAACTTGAGGGTACTTTGACTTATACAACAACAAAAATTATTATATTTCCAACCTAAAGAGATGACAGAACAGTAAAAAAGAATAAGAACTGACTAAAATATATAGACGTGGTTGAAGAAGAGGATATTTGTAGCTAGCAAGCCAATTCAACATAACGAAAAGCAGATATTCAAAGGCTTCTCTCATGCTCAACTCAACTTGGAAAATGGTGGGTATCTTCCCTAATATGACTTTTTCATCATTTTCCCTCGGTTTCAACCCTCAAAATTCATATATAAATATAACGTTGCATAACCATCCTTGTTCACAAAACTACAAACAGAAACCAAACCTGATTCAGTAGTAGGCAGACACACTCTTCTGTTTGAAGATGGGATTGCATGCAAAAATTTGGCACAACGTTGCAGGGCCTGGATACGACGTGTTCATAAACCACCGTACGGTTGATACGAGACATACTGTGGTTCGCTTGCTGTACGACCATCTGACGCACCAAGGATGCAAGCCATTCTTGGACGCAGAAACTCTGAAACCTGGAGATAGGTTGTTGGACACAATTGATAAAGCTATACGAGGATGTAAGGTTGGGGTTGCTGTCTTTTCACCTCGCTATTGCGAATCTTATTTCTGTCTTCATGAGCTCTCACTTCTCGTGGGATCAAAGAAACGAATCGTTCCCATTTTCTATGATGTGAAGCCATTGCAGCTTCGTGTTGAGGACAGTGCAATTTTGAGTTGTTCGCAAAAAGATCTCAAGAGGTTTAATTTGGCAATTGAAGAAGCTAAGTCCATTGTGGGGCTGCCTTTCGACTCCTCCAAAGAGTATATTATATCTACTTTCTGTCTCTTTTAGTTTTAGTTTTAGTGATGTCTCTTTAATTTCCCGTCCAATTATCAATCACTTTCAATCTTGAAGCTGGGGCTCATGAATTTCTATGAAGTTTTCCTTTTTTTAATGCTTTCACCATTTCATGATTTTTTTATATAAATATAAAATCTTCACTCTCTTCCTTAAAAGGGAAAATTTTAGGAATTCGTGGATTCTCAACTTCACTCTCAAAGGCGATTATGTGTTGTTGTGAGTTTCACATTAAGGAGCCTCACAAATGCTGTGTAATTTATAAGTTCAAGGGACTCTCCCTCCTAATATGCTAACTTTTTTAGGATTGTGCTTTCTTTTTGGGCTTATGCTCATTACACAAATCACATCCCATAAATCATCTATATATCAAACTAACAAAAGACACAAACAAAACACACACATTGGTTGGATGATTGTTTTGTATAGAAGTCGGTCACTTAAGAATCAACATTTTAAATAATTTGAAAACAACAACCATTCATATAAAAAAAAAAGAAAAAAGAGGAAAATTTGGTAAAATAAAATCCTGTTTGAAAATTCAATTGGCTAAAAAGACCTAAATTTGAGCAAATACAACTATAATCCATGTGTGTAACATATCTTCTGCTGTGTATAAATAACTTCTGTATTGATTGTTGCACATCATTTATGATATGTTGTACTCACAGATTATAATTGCATTTGCTCAAATTAGGTTTTTTTTAGCCAATTAAATTTTCAAATAGAGATTTTTAACCAAATTTTCCTATGAACAAATGAGAAGTGAACGTTACAGTATGGACATGAAACTTCGTTGTACCATATTTTGAAGTTTGACAATTAATGTGATGGGGTTGATTTATTTCAGTGACTGGTCGGAGCTGGTACGTGAAGCTTCTAATGCGGCAATGATGAGCAAACTGCATGAAGAAATGAGTGCATGAGTACTTAATCAAGAAATTTGGTCACCATGTGCCAATGCTTCTATTTGTGTACTCTCCTATAAGTTTAATTACCATCAGTTCAGTTTGGCTTGATTAGAAGCTTTCACTAACAATTAATGTCGGGTCAAAGCTAATAATTAACTAGATTGCTGCTAGTTCAGGGCTTTGTCCTTTAGGCTTTAAGCCATCAATGGGTGTAATATTTCAATTCCTTGCGAGTATGTTTTCTCATCAAGTGTTCATTAAGTAATATTGTACGCCACAATGGTAACTAAATGCTGTAGAAGAAGAGCGTGCATTTGTTGCCTACGTGCTTGTTTGTTGTTAGGTCAATTGGGCACATCTATATATCTACGTATATGCACAAACTAACAATGAGATATGATCAAACTGGTAATACTAAAAATAATGGTGATGTTTTAAGAATTTTAATATAATTGTCAGAAATTTGAAATTAGTTACTCCCTCTATTTTTTAATATAAGAGCTAGTAAAGTGCTGAATTAAGCTTCAAAATATAAGACCCCAATGTGTTTTGTCTTTTATATTTATCTTTTTGTTTTTTTCTAAATCAATCTACCTTATGGCTAACTTATAAATTAATATGGTATTAGACAATGATGAATTAGGTATAGAAAGACAATGATGAATTGTAACCTTGGAGCTTATTTATTAAATTTCATGTTACTAAAGATTTATACGTGCGTTGTTTTGCGTTTGCCTTTTTTTTTTCCCTTTTGTTTATTCACTTGAAAGACGACCAATTTAAAAGAAATCTAATACTCCTCCGGTCTTTAATATATGACCTATTTAACTAATTTAATTAGATTAAGAAAGTTAGGTAAGTTAGTTAACTATAATAAATATGACATGTTTTTCTTAAAATACCTTAATCATCTTCATTATATCTTCCTTCCCTCTCATACTTTTATAGTTGAGAAAATATCAATCAGGCTGATTTAGAAAAAATTGATATATATAAAAAATAGGTCTTATATTTAGAACCAAAATCAACTCTATAATTAGGTCCTATATTAAGGATCGGGGGAGTATTCGAATCACTTGTAGTATATTTAATTAATGCTTATTTTTTAATTTTACCATTATAATTGTCATTGGAAAGAGAGAAAGAAGGGGGGATATGTAAATAATTTGTAAATTTGTAAATGTAGAAAGAGATAACAAATTTTAATAAGGACACGATTGGAAATTTTTTTGAATTTAATGCATTGCTTGATATGTGAGAATTTGTGACAAGTGACTTGTATTAAGAATTAAAGTGATATTATAGTTTATACCACTATGCTCCTATACATAAATCACTCATAGTAGAAAAGTTTTTTCTTAAATATAAGTCACTTATAGAATAATTAATGATATTTTTCAATTTTACCTCTATTGAATACAATAAGGAAAACGAGTAAGAGAAAATTTACAACATGTTTTTTTTTTTCAACACTCTTACTTTAATAAGGGCAAACGTGAAAAATTTTATTAATTTAATGTATTTGTTGATATAAAAAATAGGGCACAAATGACTTATATATAAAAACAAAGGGGTGTATGCGTACCTGAATGTTTGTGTGAGTGTAAAACTAAATACATACAAGCTCCCATTGTAAATAATCCAAGACATGAATAATATGTATTTAGACTTTGGGGAATAGTATAATGTGACATATATTTTATAGATGGCTAACTGGATAGATACGTTTTCATTACATTACTAGAAAAAAAATCACGAATTCAATAAAGAAAAAAAGTGATGAAAACATTAACATATTAATATATTGATGCAAGCCGTAGAAATGTGTGCCATTTATAAATTATACATGATCATCTTGAGTTCTATAAATACAAAAAAAAGAGCGTCCTAGTTTAATTTAACATCAATGGGAGGCAAGATTATAACTTACTATATAAAATTTTGCACATATTTTAATCCAAACTTCATCAAATTTGATCATTCCTTTTCAATTTCTCAATAATTTCATGTTTTATTAATCCTCATTAATATAGATCTTATATTGCAAAAAATATATACACATACTCATTACTTAGAAAGTTAATAGATAAATCTTGATTATTTGAATAGACAAAAAACTTATATAGAATAATTAAAACAAATTAAAATTATATAAATAATAGTTAAAAATTAAAAAAATCGGGCCAAACTAGACTGGACTAACTGGTTTGAGGGGCCAATCTCTAATCCAATCTAGCTCGATGAGACTAGTTCGATCCAATTTGGTCCAATCTTGTTTGGGGCCAATTTTTTTTAGACCAAACTGAACCAGGTTTGCTTCAGTTGGATTGGACCATACCGGGTCACTAGGTTTTTGCATTACACATGATGTGCAAATGAATAGTCCATCCCATGCCGTAATGGCTTAACGTTGAAAAGTATGTGGAGACTGTAAATGTGAAATGTCATTAATACCGTACGCCCACGTAAGGATGGACTAGTTAGGGGTGGTTTTCCTAAACCCCGCTACATTGCACGTGGATTTGGAAATCAGATATATTATAAATACTTGCTTCATGTCTTCATAAAAAAGATTCAAGATATTGTAATAATAACAACAAATACTCATGACCCACAACCGTAACGATTGACCCCTTCAATTTTGCTTGTGTTTCTTTCCAATGCAGCAAAATCATTAAGCCCTA
Organism: Neltuma alba; assembly: GCF_004799145.2. Taxonomy (NCBI): domain Eukaryota; kingdom Viridiplantae; phylum Streptophyta; class Magnoliopsida; order Fabales; family Fabaceae; genus Neltuma; species Neltuma alba. The sequence continues at coordinate 31,580 of NW_021634131.1, read as the reverse complement.
GCCTCCTGCACGTCGTCTTCCTCGGAAAGCTCTTCTTCCTCTGCACTGCTCTTTTCTGCAGCAGTCCTATTAACCAAGAAGGACTGAGAGCCGCAAGCTCACATCCACAAAGCCATTACTGTATTTAGTTTTCACATTTGGAGCCAAATCTTTCATCACACATTCACTACAGAAATGTCATTGCCTTTGGCAATATCTACGGCTCTGGGAATAATAATGTTGTTTTTATTTTTCTTGTTCTGACTTGTCTTCTACTTCCGTACAAGTTAGTTTAATTTCCGCAAGCCCTCCTAATAACTTGGTTTTGTCTGTGTTTCCTAGTTTCAATCTTGCATGTTCTTTACTAATTTATGCCCAGAGACCATATACGCATTCTTCAAAAGGGACGTGTAGAAGAGAATATATATGGTTGTTTGCGTATACACAATATTTACGTTCATTTACTCTTTTCTTTCTCCCTCTTCTTTGTACAATTTAATATAGAACCAGGCTAGCCAATATAATCTCTGTTATTTTAGAAATGTTAATCAGTAACCAGAGCGCGTGCACACACAGATATAATATATATATATATATATATATATTTGTATATGAAATATAACATATAAAACGTATAAAAAGCTTTACATTATACGTAAATTAAATTATGATAGTAATAGAACTATGACTTGATAATTGGTAGGGTGTGCATGAGGCTCCCATGCCCAATACACCCGCCTGAGCCTGCAAGAAAAGTGCCTAACCCAGCCCAATAAAAAGCTGTCCAAGCAAAAATAGACATCTTCGGGCCGGGCTGATTCACAGGTAGGGCAGGGCAGGGTCGCGGGTAGGGTATGCTGCCCTGCCCATTTGGCCATGCTTGAAAAAATATATAATTATATATATAAGATAATATTATTTTAAACAATTGTCTCTTTTATTTTGGCTAAAAAAAATAGTAAAATTAGAAAAAAACGAAAGGAACATAAAAATTATAATTATATAAAAGAGCTAAATATCAAAATATAAGATTCAATATGCTAAATTATTCCAAGTCAAATTTCCTTCTTTTTCTCTTACATCCAAATTTTTAAAACCAAAAAAAATAAAAATAAAACCACCTTTCAAATTTTGTACTTTCACATGATTATAAGAATACACCAACTATATGAATAAAATAAGGAATTGAACTACTGATTTAGCTTAATTATTAAATGTTCTAATTATTAATATATTTTTTTACCTGCCATAAGAAATCAAAAGCTGAAAAACAAGACTACATAGGCCTATATATATATATATATATATATGAGTGATAGACTCATTTGTGATAATTTTTTTCCTCTCACTTGTCTCAAGACATGATAATTGAATTTTTTTCTACATATGATATAGGGCATGGTGTCATTACGCTGGGCAGAAAAGCCCGCCCTGCCTAGCCCTGTCCAAAATGGTTAGGACTTTTACTAGACATGGCTGGTTTTGCAACTCGCTCATCTTTCGAGCCGGGCATCGGGCAAAAGGCTTGCCCTGTCCAGCCCTACCCATGTGCAACCCTAATTGGGAGGACCAAATTGAAAATTAAATATGAAGCGAGGGCTAAAATTTATTTTAGAAGCTTTTACGGGCATTGAATAAAAAAAACCGTTCAGAATCACAAGTAAAATTGTTTTGGTTAAAACATATTTTTAGCTTTTTGACTTTACACAAGGTTTTATTTTAATCTCTTAACTTTAAAAAATATATTTTTAGTCCTTTTAACTCTAAAACGATTAGCAAAAAACAAAGATATTGATATTTTGAATGCAAATAAAATATTTTTAAATGCTAATAGATTAAATTATTTTTATAAGAATCATAATTGTTACAAAAAATCATCATTTAATGCTAGCCAAAAAACCTTTTTAGAATTAAACGACAAAAAATATACTTTTTTAAAGTTAAGAGACCAAATTGAAACTTTATCTGAAAATAAATAACTAAATGTATACTTTAGCCAATTGCGTTTTTCACATGAAGCAGATTTTTTTTTTGTACAAAAGAAGTTTAGGTGAGTTGGGTCTAGGGAGCTTATCGGGGTCAAGATATACTTCCAAGGTCAAAGAATGCTTACAGAGGTACCTAAAGATCGATCACCAATAAGGTTTTCATATCAGCAGTGAGCTTCGAACTCACGACCTTATAGATTAGGAGTGGACTCCTTACCAAGTGACCCTATTCTTGTTGGTCCCTAAAACAGATCTGCTATGTGAATTAACGATCATCATATAGAAATGGGCCCCCAGGTATATTAATGTGGAGTGCAAATTTTCCTCTACATTAAAAGAATATTCATAAGCCCAAATAGGTGGTTACGGATATTTGAAACCATTGGGCCGAATATTAAACGGCCCAAATAACAACGCTCTTTCTTCCATATTTGGTGAATCAAACTTTGAAACATTAGTCAGTTCATGGCCCAAAACAAATTTTAATCTTAACCTGTAGGTTCTTTTTGCAGATACTTCTCAGTTTGATTTTTCTTTTTTGACCTGGATCTCAGTTTGAATTTTGAAACTTTCAATCTAGAATTTGTCACCCGTAAATATCTATCTATAAATATATTTACATGTATGAATTTTATTGTTGGTTAAAAAAATACAATTTTTTTTCAAGTTTGCTGACTTGTATTTGATACATAAGTTTTTCTTATTTCAAAAGTTATACCTAACTCCATTTTGTTGATTTGATTAATCATTATCGATGGCGATGGAATTTAATTTTTTGCCCGATATATAGTTTTCCAAAAATAGAATTACTTAATTACTTTGATATCTAATGGCGAATAAAACGGTACAAATATGGTATAACTTTTTTGATAAAGAGTCACATAGCATAATTTAACATAAATTAACTTAATATTGTCAATACTATTTAATATCTTCCATAAAAACGTTAATTAGAGAGATTGCTATGATATATATTTGAATCAAGTTAATTAGTGTAACTTATGGCAAAAAATGAATTAGTGTGGTTTATTCAGAACTGATAAAATATTAACATTATCTTTTCGATCTTTTTCCTTTGAGCTATTATTGCAACGACATGTGATATGAAAACAAAATTATGTAAAAGAACGTGATTATTTTTTGATCGAATGTGATAAAAAGATAAACTATATACGTGTCCTTATATAGATCATAATAAAACCTTTGGCTATTTGTCTTCTTTTGTTTTGATTAGATTTTTCGTCGGAACAGAAAATTCTGATAACTCGAGTGATCAAACTATGCACAACCAAGATCGTTACTTTTCTTCTTGATTCGTCTAAATGAGAGTTGAGATAATATATGTGAGCTTATGACACTGAAATCATAGTACGTACTGGCATGCCAACAATTGTCTTGTATTATACTACCTCCGGTCCTAATTATAAGACCCAATTGACTAATTTGGGGAGATTAAAGAACTTAGTTAAATTAGTTATTTGTAATGAATATGTGTTGTTTTTTCTAAAATATCCTTGCTAGTCAAGTTTGTTATCTATAACTACTATTATTAGAAGGATTATCATGGAAAAAAGTAGATAAATATGAGAGATAAAGTAGATTGGGGTCTTATATTTAGGACCAAAATAAAAGTCAAATATGGTCTTATAATAAGGACCGGAGGTAGTATTTTGTCTTTAATAGCCACCAAAATCGCCATATTTAATTATGTCATTTTCTTCTTCGGTTTTCAAGTCTTACTTAACTGAAATAATGAGGAATTTGATGATGTTTTTTTGTTGGAAGAAATTTCGTACACGCGGGCTTCAAAAGTTTGATTATTTGGTCGCTTTCTCGCCGAGCATCGCATATATTAATTAATTATATTTAAAACTAAATTAAAAGTTAAGCTATTTCTTACGGTACGAACCAAAAGTAGTAATAAGGAATTTGATGATGATCTTTTGTTGGGAGAAAATTTGAACGTACGAGTTTGAGAAGTTTGATTATCTGGTTGCTTTCTCGCCAAGCATCATATATATATTAATTATAAGTGACGAATGTCACCGTTTGAACGAAGACTACTACTCCCTCCGATCTTTTTTATAAAAGCCTGAATTTTGGATTGCGTCGGTCTTTTTAATAAAATCCCATTTGTGGTTGCATGAGCATTTAATATGTTTTTACCATTTTGGTCCTTAATTAACTTTATATATTGCATTAATTGAAAGGTATACTATATTCTTTTTCATACGTTTCTTTCTTACTTGCCCCTTATAAACAAGAGCATGCTTGGAAAAAAATGTTAATTTCTTACATATTTATTATTTTAGTTAATTTTAACTATTTTTTCAAACTATGTCATTTAGTTATTAGACTCTTATAAAAAGGATCAAAACGATTATTCATTAGACTAACCTTCAACATGTGCCATCAAGAAAATCACGACTACAACGACAGACCGTGATATACCTTATTTTCTCCCTATCAAAATATATGGCGCTTTCTAAAAATTGTTGGTTCAAGACATGTAATATGAAAATCCAATCCAGTTTAGCGGCCAAACTAGTGAATCAGTAAGCCAATTTTCTGACCGGTTCAGTAAAAAGTTTTAGACTAGTTCATTGGTTGGATTTCATCCCCCCCCCCCCAAAGGTGGAACAAAGGCATCTCTAAATCACATTAGACTTGAGATTAATTCTTTTTAGGCTAGGAGCTATCAAGAAATACGCCTGCACTTGGGACTAATTCCTTTAAGGCCAGAAGTGATTAAGGAATAGTCTTCCCAGCAAGTGTGTTTTTCAAAATTTAAATTTGTATTCTTGTTTTTATAGGGGAGTCTGCTACTACCTCAACTAGTAACTTACTAAGAATATTTTAAGAAAGATAATATCTATTTGTTACAAATAATTAACTTATCTAATTTTCTTAATATTTTTAAATTAGTTATCTAGCTTTTATATTAAAGATGTGAGGTAATATCTTAATTTTGACTTGGATGTAAAGTCATTTTCTCATAGACCACACAGTAGTGTTTATCATGTTTCTACAAAGCTAAGAATTTGTAAGGTGTCTATGCTCCTAGATTCAATCTTATTTTGTAATCTCAAGGCCAGGGCATAAGTACTTACAGATCACTTATCAATAAAGTTCTCATATAAACAGTGGGATTCGAACTCACTTAAATATTAAAAAGAATATTTTAGGAAAATGAAAAAGAATAATTAAAGAAATTTCACAAGATCCTTACATCCAATTCTAAATATTATATATAAGATTTAGATTGTAGTGCAATTAAAGAAAAGTTTCCACTTGTGGTAATTTCTATTGTAAATAATTAAAAAGAATATTTTAGAAAAACCAAGAGGGTAACTTAAGTGATTAATTTTCTTAATTTCCTCAAATTAAGTATCTAGTTTCCATTTTCATCTTTGAAATGGTAGTATAACAAACATGCAAACAAATCTAATTCGGTTCACCAGAAAGTCCAAGAAACATGCGCGAAAAGAAAAGATTAATCGACCCCACTTAATTACATTTCAAAAGTAGATATATAATTACACACACACACACACACAAAATCGATGTCGTTAATAATTTATGGACATAATTGTGACGAACAAAGCCAACTTTTTGACCTTGACGACGGCCGACAGAATATCTGATGAGAATGAAAGTGTCCAAAGGATGAGCGTAAGCCCCACACAGCGATCATTAGACTAACTAACCAAAGTCTTTTGCTGTCATATGCGTAGAATTTATTCAATATAGTTAACTAGTCATTCGTCAACATTTACATGGACGAACGTTTCCCTTAAGAAAGAAACAAAATAGACGTTTCTTTTACACCGATCATTAGGCCACTGGCAAATCAGAAACAGAGAACCCGCCAAGTTAACCAGAAAAACCGAAACCGGGCAATAATGGCCAGTCCAGTAGCCATGCAGAAATCATTGTTACAAGCCAAACAGTGCCCTAGAATTGCGCGAACAGCATGCGACGTGTTCTTGAGCCACGGGAAGATTGACACAGCAAGAAACATAGTAGGGTTGCTGTAAGAGAATCTGAGGATGGTGAGAGTGAGAGCCTTCTTAGACACACAGAACATGAAACCGGGAGACAGGTTGTTGAATCATATAGACAAGGCCATAGGTGAGCGTAAGGTTGGTGTCGCTGTCTTCTCTCCTGCTTCCTGTGATTCCTTCTTCTGTCTGCACGAGCTTGCTCTTCTCATGGAATCCAAGAAAAGAGTGATCCCAGTTTTCTACAACATCAAGCCCTCGCAGCTTCAGATTAAGCCCTCCGGAAGATTCACTCCTGAAGAGCTCCGAAAGTTTAGTTCAGCATTGGAAGAGGCTAAGTCTATTCGAGGAATCTCCGTCGATCCCTTAAATGGGTATATCAACCAGTTCCTTTTCTACTAACATAATTATATCTATGGTTCTAAGACGTGGATCGGGTTCAACTAAGTGGCACGACAAAAAGTTGAAGGATATATATAGATATATAGATCATTGTGTTCTAATAACTAGTAGTTACGGCGTTACAACTTTGAATCTAGTACGTATCAGTTCGGTTAGTTAGGAATCACTCTTTTCTTATAAACTCATATCAAATCCAAGTCCATCACTAATATCTTTTGATTTCTTAAGTGCCGCTTGCTAAAATTCCATCTGCTTCCTCAGGACTTGGAACTTAATATGCTAATGGCAGATTTATCAGATATCATTTAGCTAGGCATAATCTAAGGTGCCAGCTAGTAACTTCACTAGAGCGTTACTCTATATATATAGCCTTATTACCAACATAAAAAGAATTGCCGATTGCACATGTATATATAAGCCAAACAATAATGTGTGATTTACTTAGTTAATGATAAGTTGAGAAAATGGGTGTCTCAGGGATTGGTCAGAGCTGGTAAGAAATGCGTCGGACGCAGTGCTTATGAACTTGTTGAGGTTCAGACAGAAACAGCGTTCCTATAATGAGCATGACGCGGCTCCACTACATGCATCTCACGCAATGGGCTTTTATATAAATGCCTACTCTTTAATACTTCTTGTTGTCATGTTCTTAATTTTTTTTTTCTTTTTTCATTAATGATTATGTCCAACGTAAAATGAGTGAGATCATATCAATCCTATGAGCATGATATGGTATTGTTTGAATTTTTTACGATTTTTTTCAAAAAATTCTAAAATTGTGCAGTTTTGATTTATTTTTTTGAAAATTCTATGGGAGGTTAGGGTAATATTATAAGGGGCATGGGCATTAGAGGCCTTTTGTCCCTTAATGTCCTCATATAGTCTGCTCTCCGTAGGCCAATCCATTTGGCAAATTCATCCCATTGGTCACTATTCCAGAAATTAGCCTGATATTAATGTCCAGGAACTTTGTGACATTGAATTCGGATGATTCATCATATTACTATTATTTTGTTTCACAATATCATTTGTGAGAATTGAATCAGACTTCTTTTGATCACGGTGCCGTATCTTGATCCTAAAGTTCATTCTCATCGATTAAATCTATTATAGAATTGCCTCACTTATTTGTGGATATAATTTATGCATAATCACTACAAAAAAATATGTCAATTGTAGCGGTTAGAGTGAAACATTTCTAGCGGTTTTAACTGCAACAAATACAATTTGTAGTGGTTAAAAAAACCGCTAGAAAACCAGGCGCAAGAAAAAATTTCTAGCGGTTATGAACCGCTACACATCATAGTCAAAACGTTAGAAACTTTCTAGCGATTTTTAACCGTTAGAAAATGTGTAAATGAAAAAATTTCTAGCGGTTTTGTAACCGCTAGAAATGTTCAATGGAATAAAATTTATAGCGGTTTTATAACCGCTAGAAACATGCTAAACCATTTTTCCGGGAATTAAATAATTTCGCGCCGAAATTTCTAGCGGTTAGAGAACCGCTAGAAATTTTGGCGCAAAATTTAAATTTGACGAAATATTTCTAGCGGTTTGGAACTGCTAGAAATGTTTACCGTGCCAGAAAAAAAAATTTATGGTTTTTCATATTATAATTTTAAAAACCATTAAATAAATTATGTTGAAGAATTTTTGTTAATTTGTATAATTAGTTATATGTTACATTTTATATATTTAAATTTTGTAATAAACAATATGTAATTAAATTATGAGTGTGTCAAAAGAAGTGAATTTAATTTAATAAGATAATTGAATTGAATATTTAATAAGATAGTTGAATTGAAGATGATATATTTTGTAATATTGAACCTATAGTGTTAGGTTGAGGAGTATTTGAGGAGGGTATGACAAGTGTGAAGCAGAAAAATCTGAAAGAAAAGGAGAAATAAATATGTTAGTAAATTTTAAATAAAAACAAATAAAAGATACAATGAATTATGAAATAAAATTCACTTACCATACAGTAAAGAGAAAGAAACCACCATATGAGATAGTAAGAAAAAAAGAGAGAATTATGAAGAAGAATAGGAGAGGAAAGAAAAGAGATGGAGTAAATGAATGTAGAGAAGATATGGTATTTATAGGGATCAGCGACACATTTGTAGCGGTGTTTTTGTAGCGTTTTATTGCATTTTGTAGCTGTTATTCATTTTCTGGCGTATGCCTAGTATTTTGTAGCGGTTATATTTGTAGCGGTTATTAACTGCTACAAATAAAATTGTAGCGGTTATTTAACCGCTAGAAATTTAAATTTTTTTACTTTTTAAAAATATGAATGAATTTTAATTTATAGATATGTATTTGTAGCGGTTAATAACCGCTACAAATTATAATTTTGTGTAATAAATTTGTAGCGGTTATATAACCGCTACAAATTTAATTTTTTTTATTTTTAAAAAAACTCTACGAATTTTAATTTATACATATGTATTTATGGACGGAAAATTTTTTTAATAATTTATTTTGGATGCTGCTATTCTCCATCATCATCCGGCCTGAAAGGACGCATTTTAAAAAAATTTGTTAAATTTATAATGTATTTCGAAAAAATTAGTAATTAGTAGTTAATTATTTAAATAATTTAAGAAAAGACGTTTACCTGATAATTGGCAAATTATCATCTCCTTGAGGAAAGAAGTCTTCAAAATTCGAGGGTTGGAAGGGTTCACTGTCGTAAATAATGTCACCATCATCCATATCATAAAGATCCCGTGGCTTGAGGTGAACGACCATATTCCAGTCTTTATGTTTCTCGTCCTCGACATAGTAAATTTGGTGTGCCTCAGAAGCAAGGATATATGGCTCATCATCTTCAGATGCCCCCGTATGAATAAGTCTAGAGAAATTAACTGAGGTGATGCCCAAATGGTCAGTAGCGAGTCCCTGTGAAGTTGTCGTATTTGCCCAGGAGCACTTGAACAGTGTCACGGTGAAAAGCTGGTAACTCAACTCAATAATGTCAATTAGCTTTCCATAGTAAGTGACGCCTCCAAAGCGCATATCGCCATCACTACTGCTAGCATAACATCTCGTTCCGAATGTCCCGCAAACTCCAGAGTTTTGTGTGAGCAATCCCTGATCACGTCCAACCGTATAGAACTTGAAGCCGTTGACATTGTACGCGGTAAACCTTCATGCATGGTCTAACGGACCGAGAGAAAGAGCTTTGAATTCATCTGTGTATGGGCTGTTGTCATTACGTATTGACGTGTAAACCAACTGGGAAACTCTTTGTGGACTCTTTTATCAATGTCAGCAGAACGCGCACGGCCCCGTAGCTGACGCCTGAGATAACTCCTAAACTCACTATAGTAAAGTGTAATTTGTTAGAAGAGTCAGTAAGAAACAAATATAAAGTGTAAAAGTTAGTGAGCTTATATGATATATATACTTACTGCATGAAGGGTTCAACTTGGCTGCAATTTATCAAAACGTGTCTGTGTGCCTGGAGTTTCTCTGTAGGAGTGAGTCTGAAGAATTCATATCCTCCAACTGGTTTCCCAACAGGAGGAAATAAAGTTGACGTGGAAGGACCAGGAGGAGAATCATCTACGCGACGCGGGCGGTTAAAAGATGTCTCCATGTCATCAAAGTACCTCGAACAGAAAGTTAGGACCTCATCTCCGGAATAACCTTCTGCTATTGACCCCTCAGGCCATGCCTTATTCCTAACATATGATTTTAATTTTCCCAAGTACCTGTAAGTTAAAATTGCATTAATAATTACGAGTAAATGAAAGAACAATGTGAAATTTAAAGAGGCGGGAATAAAAGATAATCTAGTACCTCTCTATAGGGTACATCCATCGATAGTGAACTGGGCCACAACCTTTGCTTCTCGAACAAGGTGGACAGTCAAGTGAACCATAACAGTAAAGAATGATGGAGGAAATATCATCTCCAAGTGACAAAGTGTAAGAATAATTTTATTTTGCAGCTGATCAAGCTCTTCCGCTATCAAGACCTTCGCACACAACTTCTTGAAAAATGAACATAATTCTACCAAAACCACCGATACATCAGAAGGAAGTGTGTTTTTCAAGGCCAATGGAAGTAACTGTTGCATAAGAACATGAGAGTCATGACTTTTCAACCCAGTAACCTTTCGAGCCTGCAGATCGATACACCTTGAGATGTTGCTAGAATATCCATCTGGTACTTTTATGTTCTTCAACGTCGAGAGAAAGATATCCTTGTTATGCTTTGTCAAGGTGAATTTAGCTGGCTGAAACTTGTCGTTTTCATCAGGCCAAGCCTCTTCACGAATTCCCCAGGCCCGTAAATCTTTTCTAGCTGCGAGATGGTCTTTGGACTTTCCAGCTTCATTGAGCAACGTATATAGCACATTATCGTACACATTTTTTTCAATGTGCATAACATCCAAACTGTGTCGTAGCAAATTAGATTCCCAATAAGGAAGAGTGAAAAATATGCTTCTCTTCCGCCATTGCATAGGTTGCGTATCAGATGTCCCACGAGATCGTCGTCCCAATCGTTCGGGATCCACACTCTTACCAAACTCGACATTAACATCTTCTAACTGCCGCAAAATATCCATACCAGACAAAGTAACAGGAGGATCTCTCTTCTCCTGTTTCCCATCAAAGCGAATCCGTTGCAATCTAAGTCTGTGCTTGGAATCAAGGAACCGTCGATGTCCTATGAAGCACCACTTGCGACTGTGTGGAAGGCGACATGGCACAGAATCAAAATTGCACTCAGGACAGGCCAACCCAGTATGCACATTCCAGCCAACAAAGTTCCCAAACCGGGAAAATCACTTATTGTCCACATCAAGGCTGCACGGAGATTGAATAGTTGCTTGTCATGTGAGTCATATGCCTCAACACCATTCGTCCATAGGTCGATCAATTCGTGTATCAACGGTTGCAGGTATACATCAATATCATTTCCTGGTGCTTTCTTGCCAGGAATGATCATGGAAAGTAAAAAGGAGCTCTGCTTCATGCACATCCAAGGTGGTAGATTGTATGGAATTAACACCACCGGCCAGATACTGTAACTTGTGCTCATGTTTCCGAAGGGATTGAAACCATCGGTTGCCAATGCAAGACGTACATTTCTAGGATCATTGGCAAAGTCTGGAAATTTCGCATCAAATGCTTTCCACGCCTCCGAGTCTCGTGGGTGCCTTAACCTACCATCTAGATTTTCCTCAGTCGCGTGCCACCTCATATGCTGAGCCATTTTTGATGACATATACATTCTTTGCAACCGTGGTTTCAAAGGAAAGTATCTAAGAAAATAATATATATTAAAAATTTAAAATACCGAATATTTAAATACTAAATATCGACTCAATTTAAAAAATTGATGACATAATCAATTGTTTTAAGAATTTCAAATATCGAATATTTAGAGACGGAACAAGTAACACACTGTAATAATTTGTACCTGAGAATTTTGGCCGGTTTCTTCTTTTGCTTCTTGCCCTTCCGTACCGACTTATAGCGTGACGTCTTGCATCTCGTACAAATCTCTTTGTTGGCATCATCTCCCCAGTATAGCATACAGTCGTTTGGGCATGCATCTATCTTCTTATAGTTCAAGCCAAGCTTGTTAATAATCTTTTTTGCTTCGTAAAAAGATGGAGGGAATTCAGCTTGGGGGAAAGCATCTCCCAGTAATTCCAGCAACATGGACATCGCCTTGTCAGTCATACCGCACAAGCATTTGATGTGATACAGCCTCACCAAGAATGACAACTTCGAATACTTTGTGCACCCAGAATAAAGAGGCTTGTCAGCTTCGGTCATGAGGTCAAAAAATTCCCGAGCAGTTTCGTTTCTTAAAAACTCCTGTTGAGGTCCCTCTACTTCATCTTCGTTGGGATTCAGGCTTTTGTGAACACCAAAAGCATCACGCACAGCATCATTCACGGCATCGGCTTCATCCACTCGAACTCCCATCCGTGAAACTACTGGAACTGACTCAGCACCCATATCTAGCCGTTCCCCATGTAGTTGCCAAAATACGTACTCTCGCGGAAAAGGCTTAAAGATTAAATGTTCCCTAACAATATCTTTGGGATGCCACTTTTTGAAATTACATTTAGGACAGGGACACTGAATCTTACCATTTACGGCAGCATTGGCGAAAGCAAAATCCAAGAAATAGTTTAGACCAGCCAAGTATTGCGGAGTCGACCGGTGCAAGTTGATCCACGACCTATCCATCACTAATAATGCTCAAATTTCGTGAAAATATGACACAAGAAGCTCAAAGAGAAGTTAAAATGGAATTCAGTTGGAGTGCTTCAGCTTATAAAGGAGGGTGTCGGAACGGTCATTTTTTTGTAGCGGTTACAAAACCGCTACAAATTTGTAGCGGTTTTAACGGAAAGTTTCATTTTCCAGCGGTTATTAACCGCTAGAAATTCAAAATATCGGTTACAAACCGATAGAAATTTTGTCTTCAACGGTTTTGAATTTTCTAGCGGTTAGAAAACCGCTCGAAAATTATGTAATTTTCTAGCAGTTTTTCATAAACCCTAGAAAATTAAGTAATTTTCCAGCGGTTTTCTAATCGCTAGAAAGGTTCTCATTGTAATGAAATTCAGTTAAATTTTCTAACGGTTTTAGAACCGCTACAAATGATATTATTTTTAAATATTAAATATAAATACTACGCAATAAATTAATAACATTACAAAAATAAATATTTATTAAATTAATAAATGATTATAGAATTATTTTGATTAATTAACATGTTTAACGTGTTTAATAAATTGTAATGTTCATGTTGTAATAAATAAATAAATATTTCAATATTAATTAATACTTGACATAAATAAAATTATAGAAATAAATAAATAAAGTAAACAAATAAATATAAAATTTAAATAAATATCTAAATAGTATATAAAACCATAAAATCAAAATTCTAATAAAATCCTATACAATGAAAGCAAGATAAATCATGGGTGAGGGGCAGAAGCAGCATCATCGTGATCATCCTCTGCTGGATCCTCCGGCTGGGGGTGGGCAGGCCGCTCAACCTGCTGGGACTGGACTGGCGGATGGGGGGGTAGGGGCGGGACTGGTGGCAGGTGTAGGTCGGGGATCTCAGGAATCGAGATGTTTGGAGCTATACTGACCACCACATGACGCAGAGCCGTAGCAGCTGCCAAGAGCTGGTCAAGCTGCGTCTGGAGCTGACGATCACGCTCCTGCAGCTGACGATCACGCTCCACGATCCTGGCCTCCATCCTGGCCTCGAACTCTTGTCTGAGCTCCTCTCGCAATTCCTGTGAGGATGAGGAACCCGGTCGCTTCGCACTCGCCTGAGAGCTCCCGGCAGTATATGAAGGGCCAGCGCCACTTGAGCGGGGCAACCTAGTCGGTGTAGGTCCAAGTCCAAGCCCGCTAACTCGACCAGGGTGCTGCGGCCGGCCACGACCCGCTAAAAGTGAGGCGGTGGGATCCAAGGCAACCCCTGAGACTCACGCAACTCGGAATCGACCTGAGTCATCCGTGCCTACCAAAATTAATATAAAGAAGTTAATTATAATATAATGATATCTACACTGTGATATTATATTAATATTTAATTTATTACTTACCGCTATCTCCTCAACCTCATCCGACGCACGCCCGTCTCGAGGTCTATACACCATCGGCCACATCTCGCCATAAGTGGCCGTGTATCCCCGCTCCTGCCGTATCTTTTCCCTCTGTAAATGAAATCAAAGAAATAATTAGTTACAAATTAAATACATATACATATTTAATAAATTTATTTCAAGTACTCACAATCTCGTCATAAGTGATCGCAAAGCTCCTGGATCCAGCCTTATGACGTATCGTCTGATGCCTGACGCTCCCAGCATTTCTCCTAGAAAGAGCCTGAAGCAAAATGTAAAAAAATTAAATTAAATGAGTCAAGTCGGATAAAAAATAAAGAAATTATAATTAATACAATATTATCATACCATCTGGTCAGCCGTCATCCTAAAATAGACGTAACTGGACCAGTCTTGCTCCGGGACTCCACCAGGTACATCTGCCAGTATCTCCTGGAGGGGCCTCGTCCCGTCACCTTTCTTCTCCCTCCACAGGTCGGCCCTCCTGTTCTTCCATGCCATCCCAAGCCTCTTGATCGTGTCAGCCCTCAACTCCTCCCCCAGAATAAATTTACTCTATGATTAAAATAATAAATTAACTAAATAACAAATTATAAACAAATAATTAAGCAATTTCAATAAAAATATTTAGTTTTTAACTAATTTAAGAATATTATAAATAAAATATAAATTAATCAAAAACAAATAATAATTAAACAATTAAGTAATTTAAATGAAAAAATATTTTTACTCAACTAAATTTAAAATTTATAAGTAATAAATTAATGAAATCAATAACAAATAATTTTCATTTAACTACTTTTAAATAATTTAAATAAAAATATATATATTCATTTAACTACTTTTAAAAATATTATAAATAACAAACAAATTAAATAAAAAAAAAATTATAATCAAACAATTAAATTATTTGAAAACAAAATATATAATCATTTATTTAAATTACAAAAAATTATAAATAACAATTTTATATTACCTTCATCATTTTCCAACCTGGCTGCTTCTTCTCTGAGGTGATCTTCTTCCAGTCCTGCACGTAGATGGGGAACAGCGTCCACTGCTGACCAAGGAGGCGCACGTACTTGTTGTACAACTGGCCACCTTTCTTCGTCGGTTGGCCCAACTCATTGAGCGGCACAACCACTCGTCCGCTCGTCATCATAGACAGCTCTCTGGCTGTCAGCCTCCTATAGGACCTGTTCCCCTCAGTGTCTGCAAAATTTAATTAAGAAATAAATTATATATCAATGAATTAATACAATTTCTATATAAATTAAATACTGATCAAAATTTAAAAAAGTTAAATAAATACTTACCGACAAATTCCACCTCAAAACCAGCCTGACGTCTCGGAGCAGGACGCTGCGCAGCCTGGGGATTCTCATTCCCCTGATCCTGCTCCTCCTCCTCCTCGTCAGCAGCATCAGCATCAGCATGGGGTTGCTCATCCCCAGTAAAATGAGCCTCCTCAGTCCGCTCAATATCATCCTGCTCCATAAAACTGAGAATATCCTCCTCGCTGAGATCGTAGTCATGAATGCTGGGGAATGGCTCACCAGCATCATGATGAACCTCACTGGGTCCAGCTCTCTCAGGATCAACTGGGTCCTTCCCGTGCCGACGACTCATCCTAATAACAACAAATAGTAATTATTTATAAATAAAATAAAAAGAAAAATTATTTATAAGCCACAACATAATAAATTAAATAACATAAAACATAAAATAAAAATTATTTATCAATAAATTATTATTTTTACCTGATAATAAGGATCTGCAACTGAATCAGAACTCGAATATGTTTTGTGGAGAAAATTCAGCAGAGCTTCGCTTCCAAAACGAGTGAAGAAGTGAAAGGGGGGTTTATATAGGCCAAGCATTTCTAGCGGTTTTTCCAAGAACCGCTAGAAATTTCTAGCGGTTCATGGAAAAACCGCTAGAATATCCTAACGGTCAGATATTTCTAGTGGTTCGTGTAAAAACCGCTACTAATTTCTAGCGGTTTTTACACGAACCGCTAGAAATTTCTAGCGGTTTATAGATAAACCGCTAGAAATTGCTAAACTCCTCGGGAAATTAAAATATTTCTAGCGGTTCATGCATCAACCGTTAGAAATTTTCAGTATCTAGCGGTTTATTGGCCTGAACCGCTAGAAAATAAACACTACAAATTTGGCGCCAAGTTCCCGCCAAAACCCGGGAAATTTTCTAGCTCTAAATTTCTAGCGGTTAGGTAGTAACCGCTAGAAATGTTGGAATTTCTAGCGGTTTTGTTGAACCGCTAGAAATGTTCCGCTGCTAACTCTACATTTTCTTGTAGTGAATATGGTAAATGATACTTTATTTTTAATAGTGTTTGTTGGCTAATGGTTTTTTATTCAAAGCTTATGATTTTAATCATGCACGTATATAATCAAATAAATAGTTATTAAATTTTTTTTCAAGTATACTATATATATTGATAATTAATTAATTAATCATATATATATATATCAGTGGATTTTTTTTTCTCTTTGTTAAGGAATACTTTTTTGTTTGGTTGTCCAGAGTATCCTCTCATCCAAAAAGTAAGAAACTAATCTCTCGGAGTACCGTCAAGCACCGTAGCAGGAATCCCTCCCAACAGTATTTTTTTATACACACCGTCCTAAAAATTAAACCCAAGACATAATATTTAAAGTGTCCAAACCTTTTCTATTTGAACCAACACTTGTTGGTAGAATACTTATATATACCGCCAGGCGCCAGCCTCCTTTGGCAGTCTATATTTGTAAGAAAATTGGGCCATAGCCCATTTGAGAATGGAAATTCTTCCTTGGGCCTTGGGCCTTACTAGAATTTGCATTTAAGCCCAGATTGTGATTTCCAAATAAGTCTTTGTCGCCGACACTCAATTTCGGCGATCACTGTGTATGGGGTGCTACCATGAATATTATATCTTTATAACATTAAAAGGTCAATTTTATGATAGGAACTATATTAATAAATTGTAGCTCATGTATTTGTAAAACTTACTATACATATTTGTCTCCTCTCAAAAAAGATAATTGACCGTCAATACATAATGCTATCCTATCCTTAATATAGGACCTAATTATTAAGTTGATTTTAGTCTTAAATATAAGACATATCTCTCATATTTATCAATTTTTTCCAATTATTTCTATGGATACTCCCTCAACCATAATCAAGTAGAAGAGGGAGATGAGGTATTAAAGAAGATAATTATGATGTTTCAGGAAAAACATGTCATATTTCTTATAATTACCTAACTTACCTAATCTAATCAAATTAGTTAAAGGTTTTATATTAAGGACCGAAGGAGCATATATATATATAGAGAGAGAGAGGCTAGCAAAAATATATATAGGGGGGGGAGTTACAAATGTAACCAATTTTTTTCCACCCCTAATCACCTCAATTATTAGTACAAATTTTCATTGCTAAAGATTAAATGCAGTGTGTGTGTGTATATAAATATTGATATCAAGTAGCTTGTATTCATTGTTATGTCGAGTTTTTTTTAATTATATATAATCATATTTGTCTTTTTTTATATAAGTTTATAACTAAATATTATTAAATATTAATATTTTAAAAACAAAAGATATGATCATCTGTGATTTGAAAACTTGACACGACTAATATAACAAACTTGATATTGGCAAAAAAAAAAAAATATAACAAACTTGATATAAGTATTGCTGTATATATAATTCTTAAAGTTACCTTAAGAATTAAAAATAAATACACGTGAAAACCGAGACGAGTCAGCCGGTGCTGTATATGACCAATTAATTTAGTATATGTAACCAAGTGTACAGTTTTTGTTCCCTCAGATAATATAATAACCATACATGCACATACATATATATATAATGTTAATTTCACATATATACACGCATACGTCAACATTTAACTAATGTGTCGCATGCGAACTTGTGTTCCGTTTTGGCTAAGGAAGCGGTAGAAAAGACAAAGCCGGACGCTTACAAATCAAATTAAAACAAAATGTTCGTCAAATCTCAAAGCATGTTTGAATTTAGTAAGAGAATTTCTAAAGCAATGATTACGGGGCTTACACCAGCAACGTCTTCTAAACCAACGATTACAATATAATACTTCGTTCCTATTTATAAAAATACTTGGTCAAAAAAATTTATAAAAATTAAATTTTAACTATAATTTACTACCTCCGATTCTTAATATAAGAGCTAGTTAGATGGTTGAATTTAGTCATAACATATAAGACATAAAATCCACTTTGTTTCTCATGTTTTTTTTTTCAAAAAATATCCCTATTAATTTCAATAAAAAATGCACATAATCTAATAAGAGGATAGTTTAGGGAAAGCAACAAATATTTGTGACAAATAATCAATTTAACTAGTTTTCTTAATATTCTCAAATTAGCTATCTAATCCTTATATTAAAGACCGTAGGTAATATTTTTTTTATCGATAATTCTTGAGATATTGTGGGGATTATTAATTGATTGTGATATAAATCAGATTGAATGATTTCCGTTCATAAATTTGTATATTCATATAGGGTGATATGAGAGAATAAGGTATTGTTTTAAATCTATATCTGATAATGTTCTCTCCTTTCTCTGTGTTTTCCCCCTAAAAATAATGTTTTCTTATATAAATATAGAGGATCCAAGCTTTATGTAAATAAGATGCATATTCAGTGATAGACAATCACTTAGCAGAGTTGCATCATGGATAACAACTCTTTATTTTGGTCAAACAATTCTAAATTTATGACAAACAAAAAAAGACTAAATTTATGTGAAAACCTAAAATTCAAAGCCAAGCCGCAGTTAGTTAATTAATATTTCATGTCGACTGGGAATAATTTAATAAATCATGTATAAATAGTATGCTTGCCATTAAGCAAAGTATCAACATTGGCTTCTATTTTCTTGGACAAAAATACAGCGTAAGGCAAAATCGCAATGGTGACGACAGGAAAAGTCAGCGGTTAAATTTAATACCTGCTCTCTCCCCTCTTAAACATAAGATCTGGTTTAATTAAATTTATTTTGATTTTAAATATAAAGTCTTTATTTGTTTCCTTCATTTAATATTTTTTTTAAATAACACTATTAAAAGAGAGTATTTTAAGAAAGTCAGACATTTGCTACACAACAATGATAAAAACAAATAAACAATCAATCTAAACAATTTTTTCTATTATCAACAAATTTAAAATTAATATGTTATTTTTTAAGTTTGTCTAGTTTTTATATATAACTATATGATTTTCCATAATCATGACCGGTATAGATTTTTGTAGCCATCAGGATAAGTTAATGATAATTTTAAGTTTAAATTGAATTTTAAATGTAAAATGGTAAAAAAAAAAAAGTATCTGAAAATTAAATAAAATCCCAAACAAGCTACAATAAGGATAATCAATACTAGCATTATTTGATTATTCAATACTACCTCCTTGATCCTTAATATCAGAGTTGAATAACTAATTTGTAACTATTAAGTAAGTTAATTAAATTAGTTAATTATAAAATTTGGAGACAAAATATATTAAAGTCTCACATGTGCGGAAGTAAATCATTTTGTCTAGTTCTTATAGGTAGTATCTTATTTTCCAATCTATCCTTCCTCCAATATGTACATGTAGCTAGAATGTATCACAATTAATCTAGAGGGGTGTGCGTATCTCCCTCATAAGAAATGGTCACTTTTTATAGGGGCAAAAAAAAACGAAAGAAAAAAAAACCAAAAAAAGGTAGCTATGTTAGAGAAATGTGGCTTGGGTTTCATCAAATTACTCCTCCGATCCTAAATATAAGACCCTTACACTAGTGTGTATAAGGGTCTTATATTTAGGACTGGAGGAATATTTTGTTAATATAGCATCAGACATACTCTACAATTTGTTTGGCAAATTTAAAAAAAAAAAAGACATCATAATTTATGTCTCAATGGTGAGGCTGATACCAATGGCAGCAATATTTTTTGTTTGGCAGTAAAATTCCGGATCCGTTCGGATTATCATAAAATCTATATGTGCATGCTTGAACATGAACTAGCACAAACAGAACTAATGACAAATGTTTTAAATATTATACCTCCAATTCTAAACATATAAGATCCAGTTTATAATATAAATTACACTATAAATTAGATTTTATATTTAGGACTGGAGGCAGCATATTGTTTATTAGTCCAGTCTTATGAATATTTAACTTTTTAATTCTATGATTTTCTTTAAACCATCTCTGAATTTGAATAATCATAAATAAGTTTTCTAACTCACATGTTAGTGGACGTCAAACATTGCATGTGTAACACAATCAAAACTATAATGACAAATTAAAGCTTTTGGGTCCCCTGAAGGCGTCTACAAATTTAATTCTATATTGACATATTGTTCCACATATGTCCTACAATAATCTTTCTCTTTTAATGTAATTAATATTCGTTCCGCTTCATAAGTCACTTTAACTAATTCACAAAAATTAAAAAATGTCAGTTAACTTATTAAATTATCTCAAATTAAATTTTTTTTCTAACTCTACCCATATTAAATAGGAAATCAAATGAGAGAGAAAAATATAAGGAGTTATGTTTAAACAGTAACAACAAGGACAAAATTGACAAATAAGTATTAATTACTCTTTAAGTGATTTATATTTTCAACTATGTCGTTTTTCTAGAAATTACTTATATTTTCAACTAAGTCATTTTTGCAGAGAGAGTATTTTTTATTTTATGAATTGTGTATATATGTGAGTATTATTATTTAGTATACATCAAACATCTGCACTGTAAATTGTAAGGACTCCTCTTGGCAAATACACACACACACACACACACAAAGACTCAAATGGAACAATATGTGTGTGTCCACGATATATACATACATACATATATATATATATATCTCAAAACCAAGTTATTAATGAATTAATAAACCTTTTATGGGTGCATTCAGGTGAATTAAGCTATTGAATTAATTAGTATAGCCGAATAAATCATTGAAACTTCAAGGTTTCAAACTATAATTTCAACTTGTCATCAGGCCAAGCAAAAACCATAATTTCAACCTTATGCGCACTTTTGTCCCTTTAAATGCGTTGTATGTATAATTTTTTTTTATAAAAAAACGTAGAATTGAATTTTGATTTAAAAGTGAGATTATCATCACATTTATCTCTCTATTGGTCCGGATAATGACTAATGATGAATTTATTAAAAAAAATAAATTGGCATTGGACCAATTTTAAATTGATGCAATTCATCAAGTCATAGCTGTGTACGTACACACCGCCTTATAATTTGTTGCGCACCGCCTTATAATTTGTTGCGCAAAATCAACAATTAGATATTAAATATTATTATTTTTTCCAGCGACATATTAAATATTATTGATTGCCTCTCCCTTGTTTCAAAGACAATAACTACATTTCCTCACTTACAAGATGAACTTTTTTTACATATAGCATTTTTCCGATTCCTAAATATAAGTCCTAATATTTAAAAATGCACAAATTAAGGAGGTACAAAAATCTATAAATCATGTAAACATTGATTTTTTATTTTATTTTTGTCCTCCATTGAATGTCACAATATTTTAAATATCAGTACACATAACCAAGTATTAATTATCCTAGAAAGATTTTTTTAAAAACAAGCATCAATTATACTTAAAATTTTGTAATAAAACTTATATTTATGGATAAAAGGAAGGTTTTGGATTTATATTTAAGGGCAGAAAAGGTTGAGCAATAAAGTAAAACTGAGAGTAATTATTTTTGTCCAAGAGGAGATAGCACGCCCTAGAGCAAAAATTAGAATAATATGACTGTTTTGCAATTTCATAATTCTATTTTATATGGGGATATAATTAGAAGTTA
Organism: Neltuma alba; assembly: GCF_004799145.2. Lineage (NCBI taxonomy): Eukaryota > Viridiplantae > Streptophyta > Magnoliopsida > Fabales > Fabaceae > Neltuma > Neltuma alba. The sequence continues at coordinate 9,701 of NW_021634131.1, read as the reverse complement.
AAATTTCTGGAAATTTATGAATAAACAAGTAATTTGTTGGGCTTACTAAAATTTATATTAGTACTATCTCCGATCCTAATTATAAGAACTAGTTGACTAATTTGAGGAGATTAAGAAAATAAGTTAAGTTAATTATTTGTAATAAATAGGTGCTATTTTTCCTAAAATATCCTTGCTAGTCAAGTGTATTAGTTAAAATACCATTATTAGAAGGACTACCTAGCTTGGGACAAAATGCATAAATATGAGAGACAAAGTGAATTTGGGTCTTATATTTAGAATCAAAATAAAAGTTAAACGATATCTTATACCAAGGACCAAAGATAGTAATTAGCAGCGTTGGAAGCACTATATATAAGCCCTGAAAATGACTTTGGTCAAGAGAGAATTAAATTACATTAATTGGCCTTTCATTATATAATCATGCGCATAATATACCGACATTCATATTTGGCTGCAAATTAATATATTTTAATGCATATGTTCAATAGGGCCAAAAAACGTGTATTAAATAAACTATATATGCACGTAAATTACTCCTCCGGTCCTTATTATAAGATCAATTTGACTTTTATTTGGTCCTAATTATAAGACCCAATCCATTTTGTCTCTTATATTATGTATTTTTTTTTCCAACATAATCCTTCTAATAATGATAGTTTTAGCCAATATACTTAATTAGCAAGGATATTTTAGGAATGACAACACTTATTTATTATAAATAACCAACTTAACTTACTTCCTTAATCTCCTCAAACAAGTCAATTGGGTCTTATAATTAGGACTGGAGGAGTATTATGTTTCCAACCTAGAGAGATGACACAGCACTAAAAAAAGAACTGACAAAATATTTCGACGTGCGTGAAGAACAGGATCTTTGTAGCAAGCTAAGCAAGCCAATTCAACATGACGAAAAACGGATATTCAAAGACTTCTCGATTGTTTGAGGCAACTTTTTCCAAACAGTAGTAGGTATCTTCCCAGCTGGTCTGACTTTTCGTCATTTTCCCTCAGTTTCAACCCTCAAAATTCATATATATAGGCGCGCACACACAACGTTGCATAATCCTCCTGGTTCAGTAGTAGGCAGACACACTCTTCTGTTTGAAGATGGGATTGCATGCAAAAATTTGGCACAACATTGCAAGGCCTGCATGTGACGTGTTCATAAACCACCGCACAGTTGATACGAGACGTACGGTGGTTCGCTTGCTGTACAACTATTTGATTCAGCAACGATGCAAGCCATTCTTGGACGCAGAAACTATGAAACCTGGAGATAGGTTGTTGGACACAATTGATAAAGCTATACGAGAATGTAAGGTTGGGGTTGCTGTCTTTTCACCTCGTTATTGTGAATCTTATTTCTGTCTCCATGAGCTCTCACTCCTCGTAGAATCAAAGAAACAAATCCTTCCCATTTTTTATGATGTGAAGCCGTCACAGCTTCGTGTTGAGAACAGTGCAATTTTGAGCTGTTCTCAAAAAGATCTCAAGAGGTTTAATTTGGCAATTGAAGAAGCTAAGTCTATTGTGGGGCTGCCCTTCGACTCCTCCAAAGAGTATATTATATCTGCTTTCTCTCTATCTCTTTTAGTTTTAGTTTTAGTCTTAGTCATGTCTCTTAATTTGCCCTGTTCAATTATCAATCACTTTCGATCTTGAAGCCGAGGCCCATGAATTTCTATGAAGTTTCCCCTTTTTTTCATACTTTCACCATTTTATGATTTTTTTAATATAAAACATAGAATCTTCACCCTCTTCCTCAAAAGGGAAAATTTTAGGAATTCATGGATTCTCAACTTCAGAAGATCCTTTCCCGACAAGCTCATGGGAATTGTTTGAAGTGCTGGGGGTAAGTTTATGAGAGGCAGGGAAACTCGATACGTTAATAGATTGGCACGCGATCGAGAAGATGAACATAGAACATATTAAACCAAAACAGTTTAATTTCAAATGCATAATACAGAATTAATTAATTCTAATTGATTTGAAAACATAGGCAATGGAAATATGATCAGTATGCATTATATTGAACTATTTTGATCACGTAAACAATTATATCATCTGATTCTCTACAGATCATATCCTATATATCATCTATATATCAAACTAAAAGAAGACAGAAACACACACCTAGATTTGTTGATGATTGTTTTGCAGGTGAACGTTTTAATTAATTGCAAAACAACAACCAATTCATATAAAAACTCCAATTGAAGGAGAAGTAAACGTTTGCAGTAGTATTGACATGAAACTTCGTTGTAGTTTGGTAATTAATTAATGTGGTGGGGTTGATTCATTTCAGTGACTGGTCGGAGCTGGTACGTGAAGCTTCTAATGCAGTAATGAGCAAATTGCATGAAGAAATGAGTGCATGAGTACTTAATCAAGAAATTTGGTCACCTTGCCAATGCTTCTATTTGTGTATTCTCCTTAGTTTATCAGCTCAGTTTGGCTTGATTAGAAGCTTTCACTAACATATACTATATCCAATCCTAAATATAAAAACTAGTTTGTAGTGTAAATCACTACACGTCAAACTATCTCTTATATTTAGGATCAGAAGTGTAGTGATGTTGGGTCAAATAAAATAAGTAGCTAAATTGCCGCTAGTTCAGGGCTTATCCTTTAGGCTTTAAGCCGTCAATGTATGTAATAGTTCAATTCTATGCGAGTAATGTTTTTCATCAAGTGCTCATCAAGTAATATTGTACTCCACAATGGTAAACGCTGTACAAGAAGAGCGTGAGTTTAATTTGTCGCCTACGGTTTGTTTACTGTCAGGTTAATTTGGCACATCTATATATCTAAGTATATATGCAAACTAACAATGAGATATGATCAAACTAAACATGATTGTGATGTTTTAAGAATTTTAATATAATATTATAGCTTTTATATATGTACGTATATAAACTCATACTTTGTAAGAAGTTTGAAATAAGCTACTCCCTCGGTTTTCTAATATAAGAAATACTACCTCCGGTCCTTAATATAAGACCCTGGTTGACTTTTATTTTGGTCCTAAATATAAGACCTCAATCCACTTTGTCTCTCATATTTATATTTTTTTCCAAAATAGCCTTTCTAAAAATGATAGTTAGTCAATACACTTGATTAGTAAGGATATTTTAAGAAAGATAACACTTATTTAAGACAAATAACTAACTCAACTTACTTCCTTAATCTCTCAAATTAGTCAACTGACTCTTATAATTAGAACAGGAGGTAGTAGTTGAGTGTTGAATTAAGTTCCAAAATGTAAGACATCAATGCTTTTATTCTCCATATTTATTTTTTTAAAATCAATTTTCCTTATGGTTAACTTATAAATTGGTATATAATATAATATTACATAATGATTATTTAGAAAGATTAGCTTGAATTTGTTAAAGTTAAATAATTTATTCATAACTTCTTTAATATTTTAAAATTAGTTGAGTAGTTTTTATATTGGGAATTGTGAGTGGCTTCTGTAAAATCAATAATACGCACAGATGGCCTATCATGAATGACTTGTAGCTTATTTCTTAAATTTCATGTCACTCAAGATTTATATGTGTCTTGTTTTGTGTTTTCTTTCTTTTTTTTTTCAGTTCATTCGCCCGAAAGACAACCAATTTAAGTCACTTGAATACAATAAAGAAAAAATGTGAGAGGAAATGTACTTTTTTTTAACACCATTTCTTTACCAAGGGCAAATATCAAATTTTTTTATTAATTTAATGCATTTCTTGGCATACAAAAATGGATACAAATAGTTTATATATAGGAACAAAGCAATATATGTGTGCGCGCGTGCGCGCATAGTGTGTGTGTAAAGCTAAATGCAAGCTCTCATGGTACATAATCCAAAACATGAATAATATGTATTTAGATGTTGAGGAATAGTATAATGTTAATGAATTTTATAGATAGCTAATTGGATAGATAAATTTTAATCACATTACTAGGGAAAAAATAATCACAAATTCAATAAAGAAAAAAAAGTGATGAAAACATTAACATATTAATATATTTATGCAAGCTGTAGAAATGTGTGCTATTTATTAATTATACATGATCAACTTGAGGTCTATAAATAAAAAAAAAAAAAGGCATCCTAGTTTTAATTTAATGTCAAACCAGCATTTTTCCAATGCACGTGTGGATTGAAATGAAAAGCATGTGATGTAATTCGATGCACACAGTAGCATGATATATATATATATAGAGAGAGAGAGACTAGTAATGTTTTAGTTTGATTGGTTTTTTTTTTTAAATGATATGATGTACGCCTCTGGTACTATTTATATGGTAGAAAGAGAAGATATTTTTTTGTCCTATTTATAGGGCAATGAAAGAAATTTTTTGTATGGATGTACAATTTTACCCCTCATTTATTATTATGTTGACTTTATTTACATAAGGTATAATGTATATTAAATAGGGATAAGTTAAAAAGTTATTAAATTTTAAATGAGAGTTAATAAATTTAAAATTTTTCTTAATCTGTATAAAATATACTAAAAATATCTTATAAATAGGATAAGAAGAGTACAAGTAAACACTTCATCCCAAAGCCGTAATGGTTTTAACGTTTACCGTTGAAAAGTAGGTGCGGGATGTAAATGTGAAATGTCATTAGTAACCTGCGCCCACGTAAGGATGGACCAGTTATGGCGGTTTTCTTAAAAATCAGATCTATTATAAATACTTGCTCTATATCTTATTATAAAAAATAACTATTAAAATTATGCAATTTAAAATATTAGTTAGATTTAGTAAAAAACAATAAATTTGTAAGATATATTTATATTTTTCTAATTATACTCTTATTTGTAAGGAGAGTACATGAAAGATAATGAGTAAAAGATTATTAAAGAAAGATAATAAATAGCATAGATTTAATTGTAGTGAAAATGAAAAAACTAGTTTAAAATTTTAATTAAAAAATTGTTTTTTATAGTTAGGAATACTTCAACAGTAACAAATACTCACGACATACTTGTGTTTTTGGGGGCATATAAGGAAAAGAATTTCCTGTCCCCATGATCCATAACGATTGACCCCTTCACTTTGATTTGTGTTCCCATGCAGCGAAATCATTTGTTTCATCATTAAAAATCCAGGTATACTCTGTTGAATGATGAGGATCGGCAGGGATATATGACTTTGTGTCCCAGGCGGTCAGAAACCTGTTTTAATTTATTGTTAAGTTTTCGGGGTTTGGGGTTTAGTAATCCCCTGTGAGATTTTTGCTAAGAATATTCCTTTGCAAGTCCATATTCATGGCCGAATGGTCAGAGGTAAAGAACTCAAGTTTCCGAGAGCCGCAAGCCCAGATCCAGAAAGCTGTTGTTGTAGTCAAATTCAACGCAGGTCTCTGACCCAAATCTTTCACCACGCGCGACTCTCTGGGAATAATCTTGTTTTTTTATTTAATTTCCGCAAGCCCTCCTAATATACGCATTCTTCAAAAGGGACGTGTATAAGAGAATATATATGTTTGTTTGCGTATACACAATATTTACGTTCATTTACTGTTTTCTTTCTCCCCCTCTTTGTACAATTTAATGTAGAACCACGCCAGCTAATATAATCTCTTTATTTTGGAAATGTTACACCCAGATATATATATATCTGAAATATAAAATATAAAACGTATAAAAAAATTTACATTATTCGTAAATTAAATTGTGATAGTAACAGAACTATGACCTGATAATTGAGGGGGCCAAATTGAAAATTAAATATGAAGTGAGGGCTGAAATTTATTTCAGAGCTTTTACAAGCATTAAATAACAATAATAATAATAAGCGTTTAAAATCACAAGTAGAATTGTTTTAACTAAAGTATATTTTTGATCTTTTGACTTTACACAAGATTTATTTTGATTTCTTAATTTTAAAAAATATATTTTTAATCTTTAAATCAGAAAATCGTTAGCAAAAAAAATATTGATATTTTGAATGTTGATAAAATATTTTCATAACAATCACGATTGTTATAAAAAAAATTATCATTCAATGCTAACAATTTTAATATTCAAATAATAAAAATATATTTTTTAAAATTAAGAGACTAAACTAAAATTTTGTCTAAAAATAAATGACTAAATATATATTTTAACCTCTTTTTTTTTTTCATGCGAAACAGATCTTCTATGTGAGTTAACGATCTTTCATATGGAAATGGGTCACGGATATCGAAAACCACTGGGCCCAATATTAAACGGCCTAAATAAGAATGCTCTTTCTTCCCCATTTGGTGGACCAAACTTTGAAAAATTAGTAGGTTCATTGCCCAAAACAAATTTTCATTCTCACTTTTTTTTGGGTCAAAATTTTCATCTTAACCTGTAGGCCGATTTTTTTGCAGAGAGCCAGAGACTTCTCAGTTCGCTTTGTTTTTTTGGACCAGCTTCTCAGTTTGAATTTTGAAACTTTCAATCTAAAATTTGTCACACGTAAATATCTATATATAAATATATTTACCCATGATGCATATGTTTTCCTTATTTCAAGTTTCCTGACTTGTAATTGATAAATATGTTTTCTTACCTAACTCCTTTTTGTTGACTTGATTAATTACTATCGATGGCGATGAAATTTTTTTTTTGCCTCGTTTTCCAAAAATAGAATTACTTAATGACTTTGACATCTAATTGAGAATAAAACTGTACAAATGTGGTATAACTTTTTTGACAAATAGTCATATAGTACAATTTAACATAAATTAACTTAATATTGTCAACACTATTTAATATCATCCATCAAAAAGTTAACTAGGGAGATTTCTATAATATACATTTGAATCAAGTTAATTAGTGTAATTTATGGCAAAAAATTAATTAGTGTGATTTATTCAGAACTGATAAAATCTCAACATTATCTTTTCTTTTTCCGTCGAGCTATTTTTGCAACTGCTTATGGTAGGAAAAGAAAATTATGTAAAAGTATGTGATTATTTTTAGTCAAATGTAATAAAAAGATAAACTATATACGTGTCCTTATATATATCATAATAAAACCTTTTGCCGTTCGTGTTCTTTGTTTTGATTAGATTTTTCGTCGGAATTAAAAATTCTGATAACTCAAGTTATCAAACTACGCACAACCAAGATCGTTGCTTTTCTTCCTTTTCTAAGTTACTGATTCGTCTAAATTAGAGTTAGGATAATATATGTGAGTTTATGACACTGAAATCACAGCACATAGTGGCATGCCAAGAATTGTCGTGTATCATATTTTGTCTTTAATAGCCACCAAAATCGCCATATTTAATTATTTCACTTTCTTCTTCGGTTTTCAAGTCTTACATTAACTGAAATAATAAGAAATTTGATGATGCTTATTTGTTGGAAGGAAATTCTTACGGACGAGTTTGAAAAGTCTGATTATTTGGTTGCTTTCTCGCCCAACAAATATTGTTTCATTGTCAGGAAGCGTGCATTTTATTTTATTTTTTGTGTGTTGAAAAATGATTGCTCAATTATGGTACTTTTTCAGTACTAAATATAAGATTTTATAGTGTGAATTACACTGCAAAATGAGTCTTACATTGAGGATCAGAAGAGTAGTATTTGATACATATATATATTCTCATAACTTAAAAGGTCAACTTTATGATAAGAACTACTCCGGTCCTTGTTTGTTATAAGATCTAATTATTGAGTTTATTTTGATCTCAAATACAAGATTTATTTTTTATATTTATTAATTTTTTTGAAAATGACTCCTATTGGTACTCTCTCAATCATAATCAGATAGGAGAGAGGGAGGATATTAAGAAAGACAATTATAGTGTTTTAGAAAAAATGTATTATATTTCTTACAAGTTACAATTGACTAACTTACTTAATTTTTTTAATTAAATGAAAATAGTTAAATATATTTTATATTAAAAACTGAAATGGTATATCAATAAATTGTAGTTCATGTATTGTGAATAATTAGGCAGGCTCCGTGTATTGCATGAAGTGGAAGGAACAAGTCCCTTTCTCTGATCTAACTTGTAAACAATGCTAAATAAATTTATAAATATTATATTGATTTGATATCAATTATCTATCAGGTCCTAAATAAAGAATATAATTACTAAAAAGATCCAATGGTAACCAAACAACTTGCAACGGCAAGTTTTTAAAGTAATAAATAACAACTACTCGTTTATTATTGGGACTTATTAATAACTATTTTCTCTTCTCATAACCTCATTATATTTAAGAAGTTTTACAAGCATTGAAAATATAATAATAATATATAATAATATTTTTTATTATTATTCTTATTATTATTATTATATTATTATTATTAAGTGTTTAAAATCACAAGTAGAATTGTTTGGCTAAAGTATATTTGGTCTTTTGACTTTTATACAATGTTTCATTTTGATCTCTTAATTTAAAAAAAATATGTTTTAATCTTTAATCAAAAAATCATTAGCAAAAACCAATGATATGATATATTTCTTGAATATTGATAAAACATTTTCAAATACAAACATATTAAGTTTAATTTTCATAAAAACCACGAACGTTATAAAAAAATCATCATTTAATGCTAGCAATTTTAGGGTAAAATACTAAAAATATATTTTTAAAATTAAGAGACTAAATTAAAATTTTGTCTAAAAATAATGACTGAATATATATTTTAGCCAATTGCTTTTTTCACATGAAACAGATCTTCTATGAGTATGTTTGGATTAGGGTTGGACAAAACTGACTTCTAGTTCAACTAACTTTTGTAATTGAAGTTAGAGCAAAAGTCAGTTAGGGTTGTTTGGATATGTATTTTAAAAAGTTAGTTGAAAAAGTTGAAAGTTATTTGAATGATTAATAGAAAAGTTAGTTTAGTTATAAAATAACTGAAAGGAACATGAACTTTATTAAATAGTATTGTTTGAAATTTATGTTTTCAATGTGATAATAGTTTGAAAATATGTAAAATTATTATGATAATATAAATGCTTTATTTGTGAAATTATAAAATAAAAATATTTGTATGAAGAAAAAATTTGAAAACACATTGTAGATAATAATAAATACATAATGGACAAACATGAATAAATTAAAATTCATTTGGTCTGAATAAAAAACTTATTATGCTAATGAAGGAAATGAGACAGAGGGGAAAATGTGAGGGTAAATCTGGGATGTTTATTTTTAATAATCACCGTTTGAGAAACTGCAGTTTAAAGAGTCAGATTTTTCTCGTTGAATCCAACTGAGGTTGAAAGCCAGAAGTTTGGGTGGAAAAGTTGTCTCAGCCAAACTATTTTTTGTCAACTCAATTTGCAATCTCAGTTTACAGATTCAAAGCACAACTGCAGTTTCAAACTGCAATCCAAACATGCTCTATGAGTTAACGATCTTCAAATGGAAATGGGTCATGGATATCTGAAACCCATGGGCCCAATTTAACGGCCCAAATAAGAATGCTCTTTCTCTGTATTTGGTGGATCAAGCTTTAAAAATTAGTCAGGTTCATGGCCCAAAACAAATTTTCATTTTCACTTTTGGTGTGTGGTCAAAATTTTCATCCTAACTTGTAGGCTGTTTTTCGCAGAGGCTTCTCAGTTTGAATTTTGAAAACTTTCAATCTGGAATTGTCACACGTAAAATTATTATATAAATTATTTACATACGATACATATGTTTTCCTTATTTCAAGTTTGCTAAATTGTAATTGATACATATGTTTTTCTTACCTAA